>NC_054824.1:3417108-3718983 GCF_018345385.1 Vulpes lagopus
TTGTGGCATTTCAAATAGAATATGATATCTGTAGAAAGTATTGTGAATGTTAAAAAAAAAACAAAGTTTAGATATCATTAGCCATTCTTCCTTTTTTTTTTTTTTTTTTTAAGATTTTGTTTATTTATTCATGAGAGACAGAGGGAGAGAGGCAGAGACAGAGGCAGAGGGAGAAGCAGGCTCCATGCAGGGAGCCTGACATGGGACTAGATCCCAGGATCCTGGGGTCATGCCCTGGGCCAAAGGCAGATGCTCAACCGCTGAGCCACCCGGGGCTCCTCTTCCTCTGTTTTTGAAACGTGATGTGCTCAATAACTGCCTGGTTTGCATTGGACTATTCAAATTTAGCTTCTAGGAAATATATAATTATACATATTTATACTTAATATTTTATTAAACCATTGATAGTTTTATTCTCTAAATAGTGTATATCAGAATTATAGCATTGTCAATGTGCCACTTTGTGACTGCTGTTTATTTTTAACAGTTACATATGTCTATGGGTGATATCAGCCCCGATCTAACCTGGAGATTATATAATAAATATTTATTAGAACCTAGGAGTATATGACATATATCTCCATACATAGACACATTGCTCAAAGCACTTTCCTTTTTCAGACACTTTAATTTATTTGGCCGTCCTAAAAATTTTTTAAAAAGTCAAATCTACATCTGAATTTTTTTTTATATCTGAATTTTTAAGTGTAGCAGTGAAACTGGTTGTTTTTAAAGGGTGATTCAGGCTGTAAGAAGCTTTGTTATAACCATATATAGGCTGATATAGTCTAATTTTTTTTTTTTTTTTTTTTTTTTGCTCTTGAGAACAAGGATACTAAATGAAAGATATTCCTACACAAAAATGGTATGAACTAACTCAACCTAGAATGACAGATAAAAGGCCGCTTTACCTTTGCGTAACACTATTGAAAGAAGACACACCAACTCATGGGTGGGACTAGGAGTAGGAGATGGCTCGAGGGGTGAACTACCTGCCCCACGAGGCACTGCTGGGAGACTCTAGCAAAAGGCAAAATCACAGGGAGCAGGTGCCAGGGGTGTTCATTCATTCATTCATGTGCTGAGTTGACCCATATCTACTGTCTGTACTTTACTAGATGAATGTTTGTCAACCTTTTCTCATTATCGACATTTCGCTCCCAATCGTATTCCTCTCCTGTGAAGTATTAGCACCGTGGATACGGTACTAAACCCTTTGGAATGTGATAAGCTGTTATATCACCTAAGATTTTTTTCAGTCCCTGGGGAGGGGCACGTACCCCGTCTAGAACGCACGTACTCCCTGCCATAAACAGGTGAAGCTCCCGGTCTCAAGGTGTTGACAGTTGGGTAGGCAGACAGACACCCACATAGACACTCGTAGGTCATGATGAAGTCTCCAATGGGAGCAGCAAAGAACCAGCTCACTTACCCCAACTGGTGAAGCCATCTCCCTGCCCCCACGCAGAACGGGGGCCTTCCTTCAAACTGAGTGTCCAGTGAGATGTCATGAGGCCTCAGTCTGAGCCAGCTCGGTTTTAAATAGTCTCAAAATGAAAATGGCAATATTATTATTAGCAATAAAACAACTCCATTCAGTTTACGATTTCCCACGAAGCGTGGGGGACCTGGCCGACGTATGTTTAATGACAGAGAGGGGCTAAAAGGCTGCCCAGAAGGGCCGGCAAACAGAGACAGGGCTGCTCCGAGGAACCCACTGTTCTCCCGCTGAGAGATGATCAAAGGCTCTTGGTTCTTTAAAACCAGATGTGGGACTTGCAGTAAAAATGTTGGCCTGGGGCTGTTTTAAGAGCCGCACTGCCCAGGAAGGCCTGGGCCAGAGCATGTGACATCTGCAGCGGCCGAGCTAGCGGTGGCCTGCCCGGTGCCTCGGCGGAGGAGGGGCTGCTGATGGCAGGAAGGGGCCTCTGGAGAGGCCGGGCTGAGTCAGGAGGACTGAGGGGCTCCCCAGAGGCTTCCAGGGGCTGCCCTGGGCAGAGCTCATCTGCCCGGAACATCAGTGCCAGCCATGCAAACCTCCTGCCCCAGCCTCCCTTTCCCTCCTCTGCCCCAGCCTCCCTTTCCCTCCTCCTGCTCCAGCCTCCCTTTCCCTCCTCTGCCCCAGCCTCCCTTTCCCTCCTCTGCCCCGGCCTCCCCTTCCCTCCTCCTGCCCCAGCCTCCCTTTCCCTCCTCTGCCCCAGCCTCCCTTTCCCTCCTCCTGTCTTCCTCATCTTCCTTGCAGGGCCCAGTGAGTGAGTAGCAAGAAGAAGGAGACGGCTAAGCTGGGACACAGGAGGTCAACAGCCACCCACCCCTTCCCTCTGCAGGAGCCAGCCCTCTGGGCCTAAAAGCAACCTCAGATACATCCTAGAAGTGACACCCCGGGTTGGCCCCCGTTTTGGGCATCGTAGGTACTGAAATGACACTTTTTGTACTGGGATTAACTGGAGGAATTTTTATTATCTGAGAGCAAGTAAGAAGCTATGAAACTTCCAAGGTTCTCGCCCCGGCAGGGCCCTTGGCAGGTTCCCCATGAGGCCTGTGCGCAACCTCCCAGCGGAGAAGCAGCGAACCTGCCATGGGCCCTGCCGGGGGGAGAACAGGGTGATCCCTACTTCCAATGTTGGGGTGAGGCCAAACGGGCCTGCTAGGGCATGCGGCTGGACACTCGGCAGGAGCTAAAGGGACACCGAACCCACAGAGTAAGGCCACTGAGCTGAGGCAAAGTAGATCCCAGGGGAAAGGAGGCAGCCGTCCTCCACAGAGGAGGAATGGCCACTGAGAGACGTGGGGAGGCCGGCCACACTTCAGTCCTGCAGACCCAACACTTCAGCCAGAACCACCAAGGCCTGGGTCTTGCTGCATGGGTCAGCAGACTCTCCCCTTCACCTACCAGGTCCCGCTCACCCCCTCCCCACATACTCTACATCCCCCCCCCCCCCCCCCGGCTTCATCAGAGAGAGCAGGGTGCAGAACGAAGGGAGCCTGAGCAATGGTCCCCCAAACGCATCATTACCTACAAGGACTGCTTATTTTATCAGGCTCATTTCTAAACCAGATTGGACATTTATTATTATTTTTTTTCTCTGCCACCTAGACAGTGGGATTGCCCGAGGGAATGCTCGGGGAACATCAGAGCAGTTTTAGACAAAATTAACATTTCCCTTGCCCTTGGGATTGCAATTAAGTACATTCTGTGATGCCTCCCGTCCACATGGGGCCTGGGCACTTAAATAACATAATTAAAACGTGAGACACACAGTGCAGTTCTCATTTATTTGCTTTCGACCTCTGCCAGGGACCAGTACATTTTTCCACCATCGGTGACTAGAATGAGGGACAGTCCCGGCCCCAGCTGTCGTTCTTAATGTGACCCTTTTCCAGGAGGATCATGCTTTTCTTCACGAAGCTCTGTGAGCAGCAGTATTCAAGGAGGTGGACTGAGCAAACGAGGCAACGTTCGCTACAATAACGTGCTGAAAACCTGATGGCTGGAGGCCCCTGCAGATGCCCTTGCACTTCCCGAAGTCTAGTTTCCAGTGTATTGAGCTGAACATCTTAAGTACAGCATCTGCTTTCACTCTTTCGGGAACTCGTTCTTACTCCATCTGTCTTTGTCTCTGCATATTTGCACTCTTGTGTCTTGCCTTTGGCTTCCGAGTGGGAGATAGTTCTCTCCGTCCGGTCACAAAAATCTTTTGTGTGTTCACCTAGAGCTCTGCACTAATCTATGCTAGGCTTGGTTTCCTTAAGGACCACTCAGTTCTGGGCTTTCATCACGTCCCGTTCTCTGCGTTCCCCTGCTCTGGGAACCCTAGAGAAAGCCCCTATGACCACAGGTCTGTCATCTCAGAGATCTCACCCTCTTTTTGATTTTGCTGATGTCGACCACGTGAGCATTTGTTTTTCCCACCAGTGGGAGCTCTATGATGGTCACTACCTTGTGGTCTGTTGATAGCTTGCACCTCAGTAGTTCCTACCATTTCCCTTTGGTCTCAGCTCTTTGGAGAGGAGGTAATCCTCTTGCCATAATTTTGGGCATGAGTAACTTCTGGGCAGAGGGTAACTGAAAACTATCTTTCTGGGAATTATGTTTGTTTTCCTTCTTCTTAGTATCCATGCCTTTGTTCACTCCTCTCCTTGTACTGAAAAGGGCTGAGCTGTGTAACTAATAGGATGTTGGAGAAATGAAGACGTGTAACTTCCAAGCTAGGCTATAAGGGATATGTGGCTTTTACCTTGCTCAGTCTTATATCACCTGCTGTGGGTGAAGCCAGCCACCGTATCACGATATCAATCAAGTGACACAATAGAGAGGTTCATGTGGTGAGAAATTGAGCCTCCTGCCAATAGCCAGTATGCACCTGCCAACCATGTGAGTTCCAACCAACTTGTAGCATGACCTTTGAGTCCCCATCAAGCCTCTAGATGGCTCAGCCCCAGGGGGCATCTTGACTACAACGCCAGGAGAGACTGAGCCAGAGCCACTTAGGAAAGTCCGGCTCAGATTCCTGACCCACCAAAATGATATGAGATAATAAATGTATATTATCTTACATTTCTATGTTTTAGAATAATTTACTAGGCAGCAATAGTAACTCTCACTTTAGAAAGATCCATACGGAGTATGATGGGAAAAGCATGATAGAACATAGTGTCGACTTGAGGAAAAACATCTTGGGAAGTAACAGCAAGGCTACTCCCTTAATAAAGTCTAACAAGACCAGTGAATTATGATGATCTTGGAATACGCAGGACAATGGTAGGTACACCAAGGCCAGGCTATGAGTCAAAGGAAGCAGCCACAGATGAAGGCTGCCAGGTGGAGAAGGAAAGATGAATACCTGAAATAAAGGAGCTCCTTTGGTCTTCGAAGAGAAAGGGTAAACTCTCACTACTTTGCTGATGGAATGCAAAAGGTTTTGAAGGGGCTGCAGGGGAGGGGCTCATCATCAAAAAATAGTCTTTACCATTGCAGGGTTTATGAATAACTTTTGATTTTAATTCCCTTGCAATGACTCACACAGCATTCATGAACCACAGTAAATATGACATAAACAGACATTTTTTTTTTTTTTTGGTTTTTTTTTTTTTTTTTTTTTGGTTTTTTTTTTTTTTGTCCAGGAAAAATAAGCAACACACACGTCACATGGAAGATATTTATCAGGTGATAAAACATTTGATTACAAATAATGCATACATTTTGGCGGAGATTACCATGTGACAGTTTAGCTCGGTCAGAGATGATAAAGCCCTGTTTCAGTCACAGGCAGATTGTAAAACAAGTTCGGTTTTATCCAGTTGACTAAGCGGTGCTGGAGTACATCATACTTGAAAGCAGCTGTTGCAACATATTTCTAATCCCCTGGAAATCTCTTCCCACTCAGAAGGCCACATGCCATCTAGGAACTGTTCCATTCCACTGGAGGTATTCTCCTTTACACAACAAAGCGAATGCATTTCATCAACAGGGCTGAAGATCCGTTAATCACAACTAGAACTCTCTACCACCTAGCATAGGACTATTTTATATTTGAAACCAAAAGACACGGTGAGTGTCCTGGTAGGTCTTTGGGATACTTAAGAGCAATGAGGCCTTTAGGGCCACTTAGTATCCACAGTTCTCGTCACATACGAGAGCCCTCACGGTAACAAAAATGGAAGGAATAGATTTTTGTTCCTCACCAGTGCGAATGCTGAAGTAGGCCCACCCGGAGTCAGTGGCACGATCCCAAGACGGTCTCAATACATGATATTTCAGCCAGTTTTGGCTCTGAGCTTGAGGGGGGTGTGGCCAATGTAATTCAATATTTGTGTTGGGTTTTCTGAGTTCTGTTTAGTATGTGGCTCTCCTCCGTGTTCTTGCAGCTGTTTGCTGCTGCGTGGCTGAAGCAGAGTTTACCTGGTGTGCAGCTTGTATCTAATAAACAGCTTTGTTCGGAGGCCTGTTCGTTTCCAATCCGTTTCTTACTGTCATTCCAAGAAAATATCCATTTATAGGGAAAACCAATTTGATGAAGGGACATGATGTAGTGTACCCACTGAAGGGGGTCTGAGGAAGGAGGGCCTAGAGCAGTGGTTCAGCCTGGGTGTGTATCTGTGGGATGTTGCCATCATTATCTGTGAGCTCGTTAAAATACAGATTCTCAAGACATCCTCAGGCTTATTCAATCAGGCTTGTTCCTGGGATCTGTCCTGGTCCTTAAGTTTTGTTTTTTTTTTTTTTTTTAATGAGTCTCCATATAATTCTGAAATGTAGTAACGTTTGAGAGCCAGGAGCCAGGAGCCAGTGTAGAGAGAAGGGCAAATAGGGATCAGAGCCATTACTTTGTATCCCATATTTCTCACATTTCGTTTCCTGAGAAAGAGCTCTCTGCTTTCTGGGCACCAGGTATTTGATGGCACGGGAGGCCTGTCGATTTTCCCAATTCAAGCTTGTCCTCTCCCAGAAAGGAGTAAGCATGAAGCCCACAGAGTAGGACCTTCACAGAAAGCCTGTTGACTTCTTTTTAGCATCAATTTCCGGTTGAAAGAGGTTTCCACTTTGCATCTTTTAAAAGGAGGAATAAACTGTTAAGGATGGTTCATCAGGATTTCATAAATAAAAATAAAATATTTATTTTTCATAAATAAAAATCAAGATTTCATAAATAAAAAAATATTTATTTTTCATAAATAAAAATAAAAATAAAAATTCATAAAATAAGGCTATCTGCCAGTAAGACTCCTGACCTTCTAAAAGTATAATTATTCTTTGTGGTGGCAAATTTCTTTTAACAGATTCTATGGTAGTAGACATTCTACAACATGAAAGGAATAGATTTCTTCATCCAGTCCTGAGATTTCGCATCCTTAGAAATAATCATTTTTGTGATTTCAATGAGATGAGCTACCATCTTTCAGATTATGGTTTGAAGGCAGTTCGAGATATACTATTTTGCAAAAACACGAGCGACCAATTAATTCTCTCCTTCTCTCTGACTATAACGTCACTTCCCAGTGGTTGATTAATAATGAAAAGAGAACAATTCCAGTCTCTCACGTCTGGAAACACACAGGATTTGGTTGAAGGAAACAACCGAGTCCCACCCACTGGTGCCTGCACCGTCTTCTGACAGTGTTGGCCGGGTAGCATCACTTACAAGCCACAGTCAGGAGAGTGACTGCAGACCTAAGATCTGACATTAATTTAGCCCTCTGCAAAAGGGGTGCCATAAATGGGTTCTGCTCTAGTGTTTCCTTCACCTCCTTCTATGAAAAGTACATCTCCAACCCAGCTGCTTCAGTAATATCCTGGATCACAGATGAAATAACAAAGCTCCGCTGGAAATGAGCACAGGAGCTTCTATCGGATTGAGCCTCTGAGCGTGCGCTTTCCTGTTTCTGAGCAAATATTGCCGCTAGAGATTTACGAGGTAGGAACACTGCATCAAGAAAGGCATCTCTAAAAAAAAAAAAAAAAAAAAAAAGAAAGGCCTCTCTAACGGGATGAGCACTTGGTGTTATTCTGTATGTTGGCAAATTGAACACCAATAAAAAATAAATTTATTATTAAAAATAAAGTACAGAAATAAGGGAACTTAAAAAAAAAAAAAAAGAAAGGCATCTCTAGATATTTTTGCAAGTGCTCGGGCATGCAGATGAGGTTTACTTGTTTGTCTCAGGAGTTCTGCAGAGGTTGCCTGTTGCCTCAAATAAATGGATGAGAATCGTATTTGCATTCTCCAAATTAAAACTCGGTCACTAGCTTTTGCCAGACCCTGGCACAGCAGGGTGAGTCGGCATGGTAAGCATGCCAGGTTAGTGATAGGAACATGAATGAGGTCAAGAGTTAGGTTATTTCCAAGACCTTGAGGACAAAGGGAGAGAAAAGCCTAAAGAATAACTGAGTTTGGTAAAAGCATGCCACAGAGAATAGCAAAAGTCGTCTCACGAGGCTATAGGAATACAAAGTCCAGACTGTCCTGCTGGGTCAGATGCCAGAGGGGGTGGCTGGGTATCAACGATAAGAGAGTAGGTCAGGTGGGGAAGATCAGGCAAATTCCTCCAAATGATTTTTTTGCTTGCTTCTCCCAGATCGCCTTTGGCCAGCTGTGAGTGACGGGGCCCTTGTTCTGGATGGCACCATAAAGGTGCCATATAGTTCTCTGGCACAGCTTTAGCGCGTCACCAAGAGGCATGGAGATGAGAACATAGAGTGTGGATCCAGTCGTACTTTTAACATTTTACTTTCTCAGCTGGCTATTTATTTGGTGTATGATGGGTGGATAATTTAAGTGACGTGAAACTCTAGGGAAGACCGACACTACACAAAATTCTACTTGGCCGTAGCCATTATTGAAACTAGTTTTATATAAAAACGCCATTGTTCAGATCAAAGGTTTTATTATTACTATTTTATCCACATGTACAAAGTCAGAGTGATAAGGGGGAAAGATCACTAGAGTGGGAGTTAGATGAGGCTTCTAATCCTGGCTGACCAGAGATGTAAACTTAGGTACACATTTAACACTTTAGGGGTTGTTTGCTCATTTACTAACAGGGGCTAACAGGTTATTCACCGCCTAGTAGACTTTCAGTGAGAAGCCAATATGCTAATAATGCACAAAAATGAGTTTATACTTTTTGAAATCATAAGACATCCAAATTTTAAATTGTTATGACCTTAAAGAAATCATTGGCTGATCCTTATATTGCTACTTTATAAAGTTGCCACGAAGATAGATGATTGAGCAGCTATCCCTGCCTTCCCTTCTCTTCTAGTAAGGAAAACAAGCTGGTGGAGTGACACCTGCTGATTGCCTTTCCAGCATCGCTCCCTTTCAGAAATGCTTTTCAGTGTCTCAGCCGAGTGGGTCTGAGTGAGATTCATGCTTCCATTAGTTACTGTAATTGGCTTATGTCTATCGCTGGTCTCAGGATTGGTTTAGGGGGAAGGGATTTGGTGACCAAGTCAAGGCTGGTCTACTCAGAACGAATGTCAGACATTTTGCTTAGCACGTTGGCATGTAGACTCTTCTCTGCTAGGCTTGCTGCTCTCGAGGGTGGGAGATGTGGTACAGCCAAACCCACAAAGAGGGAGCCACCTGAAAGGAGGGAGGATTGTAGACGTGGATCCTAGGTCCGTGATAAGGGGCTCTCCCCCATTCTCTCCTATCCCGCTGCAGATTCTGATACACTAAGTCTGTGATCTGGGACCCCACGATACTTTTAAAAGCTCCTCAGATGATCCTCCCTTGTCTCGTGTTTTGAATATCACTTCCCGTAGATTATTAGGGGATAGAAACAGGTGCATTAGAGTAGTGCTAACTACAGAGTGGAAGGTTTCTTCTGAGCATGCAGTTCTGCAAACCACATTTACTCCTCAGTCTTTGTTCTCTTAGCAGCAATCTGTGTTTTGATGAAGTATACTTGCTCCTTATTTACAACCCATAAGTTTGCTTCTTCCATTACTTACCTAGTGTTGACTGAGTGCCTTCCTAGTGCTGAGTGTGGCCGCGGGTAGTGGAGAATGTAGGAGGAGGTGAGGCCAAGGGCTGTGTCCCCCACTGAATTCTGATAGAGCTGGGGAACTTAGGGTACGGAGCTGTAGGACTTCTCTCAGGAACACGTGGGACTAGTCATAAACTGCACTGACTTGCAGAGGGTGATTGGTGTAAAGATAAAAGGTGAAATTCTTTTTATATCTTTATGAGGGAAAAAAAGGCTTTGTAAGTGGTTAGAAAAAGTGGTCCCTTGCAGTAGGGAGATGGGTCTGGGAAGACTCCATGGAAGAAGAAGAAGAAGGAGAAGGAGAAGGAGAAGGAGAAGAAAGAAGAAGAAGAAGAAAGAAGAAAGAAAGAAGAAGAAGAAGAAGAAGAAGAAGAAGAAGAAGAAGAAGAAGAAGAAGAAGAAAGAAGAAGAAAGAAGAAGAAAGAAGAAGAAAGAAGAAGAAGAAGAAGAAGAAGAAGAAGAAGAAGAAGAAGAAGAAGAAGAAGAAGAAGAAGAAGAATTATTTGCATTGACTCAGAAACCAGGATTTGGGTAGGGAAGGAAAGTCATAAAAAGCCAAAGGGATGGAGAGAAGCATGTTTCGGGACAATCGCAACGTGCCTGGGCTGTTTCAGGCAAAGGTATAAATTCAGGAAGAGAAATGTTTATCTTCCCAGCAGAGAAAGCCGAGACACAGTTCTACACTTGTTCTTTTATGAAAATGAAGGCTGTAAAAAAGATTTTTATACGCTGTTGACACTTCATCTGTTCACGTGGGCATCGGGCTTGTACCTGAACGTCGTGTGGTTACCACGTCGCAGTGTTGGTTCCCTATTAAGTTTGTGGAGAAGTGGGTTCTCACTGTCAAGTGTAGTCAGCCTGCTTTGGCCAGCTCCTAAATCAACATTTAAGTAAGGAAACCAGGAAACCCAAGGGACGGAAAGTCCTCGCCGTGTTGTGTGTCTAAGGGTTTTCTTAAAAGGAGTGAAAAAATAAATAAATAAAAAAGTGTTGAAATCGTAGGAGGGCTTTAAGGAGTGCAAAGTGCTTGCTTTTTTGCACGCTGTTCTTGGACCCAGGCCATTTTCACCGTACCCAGTGGTGTTTTATGTTTTCCCTAATTTATTGGTGATTTGATTTCATGACCCTTAATCCAGGAAATGCCACACAGGAAACACACCGAAGAAACTTTCCTATCATAAATTTTAAATATACAAAAAAATGGTCATCTCCGGGCTCTTCGAGTGCCTTGAAAACCTTGTTCCAGAGCTAATCACAGAAAATCATTAAACCTTAAGAAGCCATAGGAGAGAACTTTTTTTCCTTCATTTCATATGATGACAACGATTATAATGAGCTTTAATTAAAATGCATCATAATGCGCTGATTATTAACCTAGTATGGCTTAGTAAATCCTTAGCTACAAGGAGAGCAAATGATGGGATGCCCCAGGTGCCTTTCTCAAATGGAATTTTTTTCATTAGCACAATAAAGGCAATGTGCCTCCGGGATCTTTGATACCTGGTGCTCTTTGACCTGCTTTGTTCCTGTCCCTTAGGTCGGCCCTCCTCAGTGTCCCAAATGACCTTTGTTCTCATCTGGAGGTTCCTATTGAGCCTGACTCCTGGTCCAGTGCCTCTTGGCTCTTCATCTACTCCAGCCAAGTTACCAGGTCATCTGCTCTGAGCCCGCTGTGGCTCCTGCTGAGCGGGGCCCTAGGCTATCCTTTCACGTGGAATTCTCTGCTTTGGCCGCAGTTTCCAGGTGACATTAATGGCCACCTTCTAACTGAACTTCAACTCTGATTTAACCCTTTCTGATAGTGGAAGATTTTATGCCTCCCACCCTTTCATCCAGAATTATTACCCTTAACATTCACAAATGACTTTTCTTTTAAGACAAAACAAAATTTCTTGGTATAGTCTTCCCAGAGAATGTCATCAGAGAGGGCCAAAAGCAAGGAACCTCATGCAATATTAGTATCTTAGTTTCTTTATTAGGATTTGGAGTTATGGTTGCCCCCTCATTGAAATGTGTTCGGCAACAAAGTTAATTGATACTTCTACAGAAATTCATCTATGAATTCTAAAAGAATTTTTGAATTATTAGAGAACAGTTTCGTTGATTAAGATGTTCAATATCATTGGTTTTCCACTCAGATTGCAGGCATCTATATTTTTAAAGACGTGGGCAGTTCTTACGTGCAACCCAGGGCTTCTCTCAAATGTGTTCATGAACCACCCAGGGACCTTATTTAAATGTAGACTCTGATTCAGAAGCCTTGAGTCAGAACCTGGTTAAGGCCCGCGAGTCTACATTTTTTTTAACAAGCTCCTAGGTGTTGCTAATGTTGCTGATATGCTGGATAGCAAGACTGTAGACGACAACTTCACATCTATTTTTGGAATCCTAAAGAAATGACACCTAACACTGTCGGGGAGATGAACGAGCTCTTCTATGATGCCAGGTCCTGGGCCCAAATCCTGGCTGACCAGCAGGATCAGTACATGAAGTGAGACCACCGAGTTTTCCTGCGACACACTTCAGGCATGCTTGACTGGGTGCAGGTCACGGGCAGGAGGTTCGTCCTGGACTTGGCCTTGTCCTCCTTCAGTCATGGCTGGCAGCACCAGTTCAGTGTAGAAAATGACTGTTTTTAAGTTATCGTAACTTCTCCTGCAGTTGCTTTGAAGGAACCCTGCCTTGCCTGGCATGTTTTCTAATAAATCCTTGTAGGTTTTTTTTGTTTTTTTTTTAGGGGGGGGTGGGTGGTAGGGGGGAAGGATGGAATGAAACAGTAAAAACAAATGTTGATAATTTACCCAGGTTCAGGTCCATGGTTTATTGTGTTACAAGACTCGGAACCCTAGAAAATTAATAGAGATATAGGTCACTGTCCAAAATATATTCAGCGTTATGAATTTTTACATATCCTGTGCCCTGATTCTGACATATTTAGCTACAGTTGGCACTTAGGTGTTGAAACCATCTAATACCAGAGACTATGGTGGGTAATACAGCAATGACAAATTGGTTGGACAGCCATGTCCACAAAAAACGTATTTTGTCACATAGTTTATAGAAACTAACATTTTTTGGGAAATTAATAATTCCTAGAAAGAACCTCATTGTTACCTCTGTTGCTATGGTTGATCCAGCTACAGTAGCTGCTCAGTCATATCCACTTATTTAACTTTGCATGCGTTCTATCCTGCAGCTGGCTGCTTATTTAAGAAGAAAAGGAGAGGCCCCTAAGTAGGATAAGACCATTGAAAGACATAAAAATAAGCCATATTTTGTTTTCAAAAATTATGACAATGATAATGAATCTAATATGGATAATAAAAAGCTAACATCTGTTGAGTACCTAGAAAATACCAAGTACTTTTTAAAAATTATTTTCTTTAATCTTCTTCATGTTCCTATGAAGTAGATACTATAGTTTTTCCATTTTATGTATGAGAATCCAAGACTCAGAAAGATTAATTAACTTACCCAGTGTCGCATGGCTTAGTGTAATGAGGCAGGAAGTAGAGTCAGGACATGAATCCAAATGGTCTGGCCATTCTGGAGCTCATTGTATTAACTCCTAAAGAGGGATGAACAAATATGATGCAGATTCCAAGGGAAAAGAGGCTGTATCTGACTGAAGGGGGATTAAGCCGGGAAAGATGGGATTTCAGCAGGTGCAGTAAGGTGGGACAACAGTCTAGGGATATGCAACAGACTGAACAAATGCTCTGAGACCAAAGAAATAACTTTGAAGTTTTAATCCTGGTAAACAAGAAAATGGTGGTGCAACAGTAACACTAATAGGAAATTGGGGAAAATGAGGAGGTTTCTTGAGTTTATTTATCAAGACATCACACCAATCATTAGAATGTTGAAAACCATATTCTTGGATTCCAGGGGGGAAAAAAAATCCAGGCTGAAATTACTGACTTGAGAATTAGCCATGCATTTAGTAAGAAATTTATTGAATGTAACTTTATCTTGAAAGTGAAAGTCGACTGGAGGCGACAAAATTGCAATAGCTTGCATGTGTCTCATAAGACAAAATGCTTACTTTTGAGGTAATTTTGACTATTTAATATTCTTAGTTTTACCTCCAATAAGAGGGAGTTGTACATTGAGGAGATTATATATAATTATTAAGTTGAGCCAAAATTATTTTTTGGGACATTAAATTAATCAAACCTAATTGGAATCATTTGTTAATAGACATATAATTATTAGATAAAATGAAAAACTATTTTCTTTTTTACTGTCTCAAATGAGATCCTTAAGTACATGATATATTGATAAACGTAACCAGAATGATAAGTGAAAAGGATGATATGTCTTGTGCATCATCAATCTAAACCGGGAGCCAGGGACGTCAGGGTGGCTCAGGGGTTGAGCAGCTGCCTTCGGCTCAGGGAGTGATCCTGGAGTCCTAGGATTGAGTCCCGCATTGGGCTCCCTGCATGGGAGCTCTGCCTGTGTCTCTGCCTCTCTCTCTATGTCTCTTATGAATAAATAAATAACATCTTTTAAAAAAAAACAAAAAACCTGGAGCCAGAATGGCAGAGTGGTTAAAAGCCCTGACCCAGGTTCAAATCCTGGTTTGTGGGATGGACATTAGTACTCTCATTTAATAATAAGAACAATAAATAATAATATTAATAATAATGCCTACCTTTTAGAAGTTTGGGGGGGAATAGTTGAATTAATACATATACGTTTCTTGGAATAATATCTGATATATAATAATGGTAGCTAACATTTATTGAACACTTGTTATCTACCAAGAACTATCTTTAATAAGAAAATAAGAAATTTTAGATATTATTATTACTGTCAATAGCTTTTACAGGAGTATTATTTTATAATAAGAATATGCTTTGTTAAAATAATCATCAATTATCTGAAAAAGAAGGCTATGTCTGTTGCTATGTCTGTTGTTTGTTTTCTTATCTCTCTTCAGATTTAATCTATTTAATCTTTGAAATACTGCCACACATTCAGAGTTGGTATTTAAAGGTGAATTTATTCACCTGTAAAGTCTCAGCAGAGCAGACATATTCCCCCAAAAAGGCACGGTTCATGTTCAGAGTTTGAAGTGATAAGACTTTTTTGATATTTTAGTGACACAAGATAAAATGAGAACTCGTGAATCACAAATTCAGTTCTGTTGTAAAAATTGTGACTCAAAAAAAATTCTGAACACATTGAATTCTGCTCAAAATCTATCATATTCCGACTGTAGGAGAAAAATCTAGAGAGGTTTCAACAATCTTTGCACATTCCCTATTTTTATTGTCAGTGATTGGCCTGTGTCTCCAAATCCTGAGGCATGACATGGAGAAAGCTTTAATCATCCAAAACTATTCTGTTGGTGACATTTTTGTTATTTATTTCCTTGTATTTTCCATAGAAATAACATTTGTTTCCTAGAATTCAAAGGCTTCTTTTTACCAGTATCTGTTTGTGTTTCTGTTCCTCCAGTTATTTCAGAACACCTTGAATTCCAAAATCAAAAGATTATTATTTCATGTAGGGAGAACAGAACAGAGGCCATTTCCCTCTGATGAATCCATGGGCTTAAGGAATTAGAGAGACACTTAAATAACATAAAAATAATTGTGTCCGTGATGTTCAGTACAATCAAAACTTAAAATTTTTCCTATAAATGTATAAATGTTTCCTATAAATATAACCTAAACAGTCATGCTTTTGTATATATGCAGGAAAAAAATGCCCCATACCTGTTATTTACACAAGTTCTCATGTTCTATTCTAGTAATGTGAGATTGCTTTGCTGTAGGAATGCAATTTATATTTATAAAAGTTTACATTAACTGAAACTTAAAGAAAGAAATTTGATAAAATACTTGAGGGGAAAAAGCAGATTGATCTTGTTTATAGTTGCAAGACAAGTTATAGTAGAAGGGCCACAAGTTTAAATTTCCCAGGAGGCCAAGAAGTTAGCATAAATGTGTTACAAGACCTGGAGTAAATCAGCAGGGAGGGGGTGGGGTACAGCTTGAAGATGTCAGCTTGCCTGCCACACCTAAAATCATTAGAGAAACATTACGGACCAAGCCAATCATCTGTGGTTTGGCCATATTTTTATTCACTGGCTTATAATTTGCTGCCACTTATTTTAGAGGATTCGATTTATGCTAGTTTTAAATACCATTTCTTAGCTTCATTGATACACATCTGTTTGCCTGTTTCTATTCCAGAACGAGAATGACTTATATCAGTAAATTATATTTGATATTTAGGAGACAATGATAATTTGACTTAATTCCAGGAACATATGTTGAGGATAAACTATATGCCGCAGAGGTCTGCTGAGCATGACACACAGGTAAACAATTTATGATAAATCAGTGTAATTTGTTCTATTAGCTACAGAAATAAACTTCAGCTAGGCCAGAGGAGGAGGGGTTAATCCACCCTTCCCCCTTCGCGCTCATCTGAGATGTTTAACCTGGTAACACAAATGCCTCTGTCATCCGTACGCTTTTCATTTTAACAGCTCATGAGTGCAAATTATGTTTTTAGCTTCAAGGGTCGTAAGGAGGGGTTGTAATGAGGAGAAGCAGCAGCAAAAAGAAATAAAACACCACTTGATTACTTATGAGGAATTCTGGGCATATGAAAGACACAATGTGATAAGGGCTGCGATAGAGGCATTGATGCCAAGGGGACAGAGTCAACCTTTATGGAGGAGGTGGCTCTGGTTGTGGACTGAATTAGATTTCTCCACGGAGTGAAGTCAGGAAATTCTAGGTAGAGGCAACAGCCGGTATAAAGGTCTGAAGACAGACAAAAGCAGAATTAATTTATGAGTGATGTACCTACATCCTCCTTCCAACAATCATGGTCAACAACAAGATGCTTCTGCAAAAAAAAATTGACATTGTTTTCAACAGTAGGAAAAACCTAGGAGTTGTATATTAACGTATAAAAAGAATTAAGTAAATCAGTCCCTGATCAGTGTATAATAAAGGAATGGGCTGATTGAAACTTTTTTTTTTTTCCAATCATTTGTATTAAATGCTTACATGGCCTTCAGCCTTTCGCCCCAAGGCCCTGTTTATCTTTTATTGCTAAGGAGCTTGCCCAGAGGCTCTGATGCCTGTGACCAAGAGATATTTTATAAATATTTTTGATGATGATGGATCCACTCTAAAGCAGCTTAGGTAAGAAAGAAATTATTAAATAAAGATGATATTTGAGATTCAGTGTTCACTGAGACCCAGTAAATATCAAGTTGGCTGTGGATTGTATAGGACTGTGCTGAAATGCAGCATAGGGGACACATTAAGTCATCAAATAACCTTCGCTTCAGCCCATTGCTTTACTACCTGTAACATATTCATCACCTACTCTCGTCCTTCCAAATGCCTCTTGTGCCTTTCCATTCCCATCGCTCCACACATACATAAAGTACTTTGCCCCACGAGCTCATAGGCATTGGTAGAATTAATAATGGGGGTTATAATGGTAGTGGTATGGACTCCATCACCTAAGCTTGGACTCTATCAATGGTTTCTTGGCTGATCTTCCTATGCTGCCATCACCTGCTGCCTCTTGTTTTTTTAAATGTCTGGATCAAAATGTCTTTCAGAACCTCTGTTTGATGCATGATTTTTTTTTTCCCACAACAGGAACAATAAATACAAGACCCTTTGAACTAATAATGGGGAACTTGCCCCTTTAAAGTCACTCCATGCTGTGTTCACGTAAATTGTTATGTACCTCAAAGAAAAAAAAAATTGTTACGTATCTCTACTTTGGAGCAAAATTCCTCCTCCAATTTCTACTCATTGGTCCTAGATCTATCTTCTAGCCACAAAGAAAAAAATCAAATTTCTTCTTCATGCTTGTATTAAATGTATTTAAGGCTACTCTCTTAAAAAAAAAAAAAATTCATTTCTGATCAAAATCTTTAGATGTTTTCCATTTGCCCCAAAGTAAATTTCAAAAATCCCTGCCAACCATTGAGAGACTGTTATGAGTTAACCTCAACTGACCTACTTTGACTTGTCTCCTATTTTAACATTTGTGATATAGACCCGAGGTTAGTTAACCCAGTCTTCTGGCAATTCGTCTGTTGCACTTCATTAGTCACAGATTCCACATTGCTTCTGCTCTTTCTTCAGTTGACCAAACTCATCTCATCTTCTCTACATCCTTAGGGTCTGTGGACTCCTTAGCTGTCATTTCTCCATGAAAAACTTCATTGGTTTCAATCGACCTTTCCCTCTCTAATACCATGTAGTAAACTTTCCACACTGGCAAACTTTATTTATCTAATTCCAGTCTTGTGATGCCCTCTGCCAGCTTGAAGACTCCTGTTTTTCTTCCCTTCCTATTATATTTATATGTCCAAATACATCCAAAAACATACATGTTTTTCTGATTTAATTTTGTGATTATTAGACAATAACTTCTATAGACTTTTTTTTGGTATTATACTTTGATTTGTTGTCATTTAAAAATTTCATATTTGTGAGCCTGATTCCCCAAATAAGATAATCAGTTCTGTAAAGATAACACTTCTGTCTTATAATCACTTAGGGGTTCAACAACATCTAATACATTCTTAAATGTTACAAACTCAACAGTGATTTGATTAAGATCATCAGGTTCTCAGTAATTGCCTACTACCTGGTGCTATGCTGGTTATTGTAAAGAACACACAGATAAGTTTCCCTCAAGGAACTTGTTGGGAATAGATTGTTCTTCCAAAGATGTTATCTTCTTATCAGAAAACCTCATCAAATTATACTCCAATGTGTTTAAAGAGAGAAGAATTTGTTTAGTTCATTTTTATCACTTGTGTGTCTCTATCTAGTTATGAAGTCAAATCAAAGGTAGTCCTGAAAGAAAATTTTATTTGCAATTTCTAGAAGGTCATATGTCAATGTCCTTGTGGATCTTGGCAGTGCCTCATAGAATTTATTTTGTTAGAAATATTTTTTTCTTGATTCTAACCCTCTGTACAATTTAAAGAACTTACTTATCTTGCAAAAGCCCGTGTGTAAGTCAGCAATCTTATCTGGAATATTTGGGCCAGTATAATATTTATTTCAAACTAGCAGCTAACAGTAATTTCTGCAAACCATCTGGAAGGATAACTTATCAGATTACATCCTCTCTCCTCCCAACTTGTCCCAGATAACAGTCTGCTGAATGGAAGATTATCCTTGTACTTCCCCAAGGAGCCATTTTGAATGTAAAATCCTAAATTAGTTGATAAAGCTTGGCAGTTTCACCAAAGATAAATAATATTTACATATGTAACTACTGAAACAGGAGAATATTTCGGCTGCTTTTTCTATTTGTTTGTTAGTCTTTTGCTGATTTTGCAGAAAGTCAGAAGCACGAAGTCAGAGATTTTACAGTCTGTTTTCCATAGGTCAGTGTTTTGGGGCTTCCTTACAGGGAGCAACAATGTTTGCAATGTGGCATGTCTCTGAGAGTGCAGTATTTAGACCACACCCCTAAGTCATGATGTCTGTCTACAGAGTTTATTTTTCTCAACATGGTCGTAAAGGAACATGATGCAAATGTTTTTCTCAACTGCAATGACATCCACATTAAAAAAAAAAAAACAAAAAACTAGGAAATGCAATGATAGAAGAAGATTTTCTTTTGTGGAAGATTTCCTTCCATTAATACAGGATCAGCTGTTTCTGGTACAGAACTTTAAAAAGAATTATACCAGAAATTAAAAAAGGGTTACAGGGGAAAAAAATTCCCTTTTCAGTGGGGTGGATTAGATTATGTTGGCATTAAAGAAAATTAAGTCTCAAGGACTGCATTTTGAAAACACATTTTAAAAAGTGACTAGAGATGGTTTCAATGACTCTTCAAGCCGAACCCGTCTCCTGCTGGATAATCATCTGATCCCTGCTTAACAATTTCCACTAAAGCCTCTGATGGTTTGGATCTGCTTTGCATCTTATGGACTGTAACAACTGTGATAGATTACCATCCTGGCCCATGATTAGATTCGTGTCTGTTCCAAAATACTTTCTGTGCCACTGTAGATTACTCAAGAATAGAGGAGCTGGAAGGAATAAATACAGTAAGAACATATTTTATTAATTTCCTTAGAAGGTAAAGTAAAACTGACGTGTGTGTGTGTGTGTGTGTGTGTGTGTGTGTGTGTGTGTTTCCCATGAAGGCTTCTATTTGCTATTTTGTTTAGAATTGCAGAACTGTGGTCATATTTTGTAATTCAGATCATAGAAATTTAATTTACTTGAAATTTCAAGAAATCATTTTTCTTAAAATCAGCAAGTTTGTTTTGTGCATCAGGGATAAGTTTAATTTAGATATAGAGTCTAAATCCTACTTTGATTCTCGTTACTTTCATGACTTTTGGATGACTCTAGATGTAAATCCGTAAGAGGTTAGGTAAAGAACGCTACTCAGCTATCTATGGACATCTTAATTATTTATCATTTATTCATGAACTCAACAATATGTTTGGATACTTACCATGGAACAGATACTTTAATAAATAGCAGTTAAAAGAAATAAAAATGTGGCTTCTGCACTTGAGGAGCGCTCAACCTAGCATACAAGATCTATGCCTTTCACAGCAGGCTGAGCTGGAAAATGCGAAATAAACACTATGTTATTGGAGCACAGAGGAGGAAATGTACCTTCTCCAGGTTGGGTATATGTGGGAAGAAGTACATTTCAATTCAGCAAACATTTTTCCTGGAAGATGTCAATGGCTCAGAAGACAGGATGGATTGAAATGCATTTAATCTCATCATATGGCCGCTGTGGACTCTAATGAAAATAACAAAAGTCCTTTGTATTTTATAACTCTTTACAGCTCAAAAGTATTTCATAAATATCTCTTGTCATATAATGATTTATGAGGAATATACATTTGGTCATTTGAATGATCAAATATATATTTCTCAGATACATTGGATTTTTACCCACAGTTACTAAAAATGCTTCAGAGCCATAAAGGTGAAATGGATATCTTGTGATGAATTAGGTGCCTTTTAGATCCCACCCAAGGGCAGGGGCTGGTTGCCAGGAGGACCAACTGTATGATTAGAGCGTTGGAACTTTCATCCCACTCTGACCTCTGGGGTGGGAAGAAGGGCTGGAGATGGAACCAGCCAATGGCCAAGGATTTAGTCCATCATGACTGTGTAATCAAGCCTCCATAAAAACCCAAGAATTTTCTGGTCCTTTTTGGGGGGAAAGCTTCCATGCTTCGGGAATCAGAACACTCCCACATATCATTAAGTCAGTTCCCAAGCTTCAGAAGGACAAAGGTATCTTTATTCAGGACTTCACCTTGTCTATCTCTTTACCTGGCTTTTGATTCATATCTTTTATCATATATTTCAATAAAGTGGTAAATGTAGGTACATGTTTCCCTGAGTTCTGCAAGCCACTCTAGCAAATTATTATTATTATTATTATTTAAAAAAAGATTTTATGTATTTATTCATGAGAGACAAAGAGAGAGGGCCAGAGACACAGGCAGAGGGAGAAGCAGGCTCTCCATGGGGAGCCCGATGCAGGACCCCATCCAGTTCCAGGGACTCTGGGCTCACAACCTGAGCCGAAGGCAGATGCTCAGCTGATGAGCCACCCAGGCGTCCTCCACTCTAGCAAATTCATTGAGCCTAAGGAGGAGATCACTGAAAACTCCATTGCTGGCTGGTCCAAAATGGGAGAAATCTCATAGGAGTGAGCCCTTACCCTATGCAATCTGGTGCTATCTCTATCAGAATTAAGTTGAACTCTCATTACCCTTCTTTGTGTCTGAGAATTGCTTAGTGTTCTGTGGAGGGGAACCCCCCTCAACGTTGGAATTGGGTCCAAGAATCTAAAATACCTCCTTATTTGATTCTCAACAAATGGAGGAGATGGACATTATCATTAAATAAATGTAAACTGGTAAATTTTTGTGCAAAAGAAAATGGAGCATCTTTCCTGGGCCTCTGTTTGGAACACCAGGATGGAAGAGTGATGCAGTTACGGCCTTCACTGGGGCCGTTTTGTGCTCATGCTCCTCTGGGAAGGAAGGAGTCAGGAGTTGAATGACTCCATACAGGAACTAAGGTAGGTTATTAACAGCAAATGATTCTCTCTCTTTATCACACTCAATAACATGATTTGTTTAGTGTTTAATTTTAGGAGTCTCAGTTATGTGTTGAATCCTGGAATCAAAAGAGAAAAGTGGGTACAATTCTACTGAAACTATGGTGCTGCTTTCTGACAAGTAGTGTTCTTCCCAATTTCTACTTTCTGCTGCATTCTTGTGAGCAAGAAAGCTGAGAATTAGATTGATCTCTTCTATCTTCTTGGGGACTATGGGCTCTTCCTGACCTTGCAAGAAAAAAAAATCAGTGTGGAACACACGTTGTTCGCTTTCCTTTAAAAATACGTAACTGGGAAGAAGAGAATACTATAATTTTGCTAATCACAGGTTCTACTAAGTAAACAAAGAATACTTTAGTACAGATTTTATTTAAAGTCTTCACCTTTCATAATTATTTCATTTGAGTCATAATTTCCTAATTAGGCAATGTAATTACAGGTTGAAAATCCTGTAATCGAATGTATTTAGGTTAATTATGTTAACCATTAATTACTGTTGAACTACTGAAATGGTAACCTGTGCAAATGAAATACTTGTAAAGAAGCAACTCAGGTTTAAACACTCTACACCTTATAATAAAAACAAAGAAACATCTCACATTGCACAGATTAAGATCCTGTAAGAAACTCATTAAATCAGAGAAAGTGACAGTTAACTTTTTAATATTTAAACAAATTCAATTCGTATTTCTTTAATGTTGATTTCAGTATGCTGATAGAATTTTGTGTAGATGAATTTATGATTTATAATTTGTCTATCTGCAAAATAGCAATAAATACCGTGGGAATGAATTAACCAGCATATGTGTTATAGCTAAATAGTGAATGTTTCCTAATGGAAGATGCAGTGAAGAAAAACTAACATCCATAAATTATATTTTCTTTGCATGAAGAAACCTGGAATCGTTTGCTCAGTTAAAAATGTCTTTGCCATTGGTAAGTTAAAAGATGTTTGCATTTACACAGGAACGTAGGAGTTTCATGTATGTCTGTCCTTTTTTCAGAGCCAACAGAGAGAATGGTATCCTTCTCTATTCTGAGAGCATGACCTTATCATTTATACTCTAGGACTGTCATTGAAAGAAATTTGAACTGTTAGTCAGTTGGTATGGGTGAGACTGGAGGGACTAAATACTAATTAGAACAGAAATAAATTAACTCGGGCCCGATTTCTTCCAGCAACCAGATAAGTAGCACTAAACCCATTTTACAATTTAACTTATTTCATTTTGGGAGGAGGCT
Organism: Vulpes lagopus; assembly: GCF_018345385.1. NCBI lineage: Eukaryota > Metazoa > Chordata > Mammalia > Carnivora > Canidae > Vulpes > Vulpes lagopus. Next base: position 3,439,963 of record NC_054824.1, read on the forward strand.
ACATGTTTTTTTTTTCTAACACACTATAGCGGAAACAAAATGGAAGATATAGAAAGATTGTTATAACACAGTGAATATCTGCTTGATAAGAACAGCTCTCAAAACTACAGGTCTGAAAAAAAATTAAAAAATTACACAGGTTTGGATACCACTTTGAGCTCTGGGCTACAGAATTTCAGGGAATCAGCTGTCTGCTTGTTTCAAGTACTTAACTCCAAATCTGATTTCGTGAAATTTGTCACATCATTTGAGACCTTTACTACCCAAAGTGTGCTCCACAGACCATCAGTACTGGTGTCACTCAGCACTTGTTAGAAACTCCCTCCCCTGCCCCCATCACCACCCCGAAAAAACTGGATCAGAATTTGAATATTAACAAGACTCCTAGGTGATGAAGTGTATGTTAAAGTTTATAGAGGGCTGTTCTGGATCACATTTGTCCTTCAGTTAATGAAAAAGAATACTGAACACATCACCTACCGAGTGATCTTACTTTTGTGAGCCCCAGAACCATAAATTCAAGCCCAGCTAAAGCAGCTGGTGTTTGTTGCATAGGATAGTTTATGGGGTAAGTGAATCACTTCATTGTATATATCCTAGAATATTTTAATTCAAGGATAGTAGGGACCAGTTGTTCATGAGGTAATTGAAATATACAGATGAAATCGGGATTTATTTAAAAAACAATACACGCATAATTATAAAATGTAACTTAAAACACATATTTTAAACTAAAATGTAACCACTCATTTGCCAAACTTTAGATGTAGGGTCAGGTGATATCTTTGAATATAAGCCCTTTGAATGGAATTTGAGGTAATCTTTCCTGTTAACACCGAGCCTATGGTACATTATCTGAGATCCAATTTCAGTTTTATAAAAAGGAAAACGAAACAAACAAACAAAACTGGGGAAAACTGCAAAATAACCTGAATGTAACATCCCAGACTTTGCTGACTTCAAAAAATGTTTTAATGTAGCAAGTTGAGTAAATCATGCTATTCATCTGTGATTCACTGCTATCATTGTTTTCCTTCAGGTCACTTTATTGTTTGCCTGGTTGGCATGAAGGCCCATCTGCTAATCTTGTGTTTCTCTCCATTTTAATGTGCTCGGTATAATGGCAGTCGTTCTAAGGTGTTTAATTGTCATATGTGTTTTTGTGAAATGTGTGTTATTTTACATGCTGTATTATAAATTGCAGCATATCTCCTTTTGATTCTTCTTTCTTTCAGCACTGTATTTTTAACATCCATCCATGTTGCTTCGTATGCTCTTTGTTGGCCACTTCTTTTTTTTTTATATAAATTTATTTTTTATTGGTGTTCAATTTGGCAACATATAGGATAACACCCAGTGCTCATCCCATCAAGTGCCCCCCTCAGTGCCCATCACCCAGTCACCCCATCACCCCAACCCCTGCCCACCTCCCCTTCCACCACCCCTAGTTCGTTTCCCAGAGTTAGGAGTCTCTCATGTTCTGTCTCCCTTTCCCACCCATTTTTTTTCTCCTTTCCCCTTTATTCCCTTTCACTATTTTTTATATTCCCCAAATGAATGAGACCATATAATGTTTGTCCTTCTCTGATTGACTTATTTCACTCAGCATCATACCCTCTAGTTCCATCCACATCGAAGCAAATGGTGGGTATTTGTCGTTTCTAATGGCTGAGTTGGCCACTTCTAATGCTACGTGGACTCCTTGGTGCGAATCCATTGCACTTTGTATATTCGATACTCCAGTAATGGGCACTCACCACTACAAACAACATTGATTTAGTAACATGTCCATAAATATTACATGTCTTCTTTTGTTGGTGTGAGAATTCTTTTCTTATAGGAGAGAAATTATTGGCCTCAGGGACATGCCATATTTCTCTTCAGGGTACCTTTACCAGTCTCTAGTTCCAAGAGTGGTAGACAAGAGTTCATCACCTCCAACACTTTGCACATTCTAGGGTTTTAACTTTTGACAGTCAGATAGATATCAAGGGATAGTGCGTTTTTCTTTTTAAAGATCCTTTAAATTTTGGAATAATTTTAGATTTACATGAAAGTTGCAAAGATATACTGATGTTTCCTATGGACTCTTCATCCAGTTTCTCCTAATGTTACCATAACAATAATAATACATTTGTCAAAGTGACGAGCCGACACTGGCACACACACCTATTAACTAGGCAAGAGACTTTATTTAGATCTCCCATTTTTCCCCTGAGGACCTTATTTTGTTCCAGGATTCTAGAATACCGCATTGCATTTAATAATGATGGTCCCCAAGTCTCCTCCTGTACCTGTCAGTTTCCCAGTCTTTTCTTGTTTTTCATGACCTGGAGAATTTTGAAGAGCACTGGCCATGTATTTTGTAGAATGTGTTAGCAAGTGGGCTCATCTGACATGTTCACCTTATTAGACTTGAGTTTGGTGTTTGGGAAGCAAACCACAGAGAAGATGTTCCTTTCTCATTATGTCATATGAGGAGAACACATGAAATCAACATGCTTATCCCTGGTCATTAAATCAAGTGGATCCCATTGTCTTAAATCGCATTTCTTCTTTTACCTGTAAGTTTGGGTGTAGCTTCATAAAGGCGGCAGTTGTTCATGTTTCCTCTTCTGAAAATTGCCTTTTCACATCTTTTGCTTGTTTGCCCTTGAAGATCTGGTAATTTTCTGGTTGATTCATAGACATTTTTGTTTTATTAGAGAGATCACCCTTTGTCAGTTTTAGAGCTGGCCGATACCTCTGCGTGTTTATTCATGGAGGTTTTCTTTGGCCAGACACCTTATTACTTTATGTAGTCATATTATTTTATTTTTCTTTTGGTACAGGGTTTTGAAGTTTTAAGAAGTCTTTCTTTGTCCTTAAATCACAGAGGTATTCTCTAATTTTTTTTTAATATTAAATATCAAGTTTTATCTTTCACTTCAAAACATTTAATTCCTCTCCAGGCCACATTACTTCTTGTGTTAGGTAGAAACAGGTCTTTTTGTTTTGTTTTGTTTGGGGGGTTGTTGTCAAATAGTGAATCAGTTTTCCAAACGTGATTGTCTAAATAATATGTCCTCTCCAATTAATTTCTTGTGTCAACTTTATTATAAATTAAGACTCTTTCCTGAGTTTTCTATTCTGTACCATTGATCCATCACTCTTCTGTTGGTAATGCTGCAGTAATAGTTTTGCTTCGTTCTATTTTTACTCTGATCTATGCCTTTGCAGTATGGCTTCCTATGTGGGAGGGCGAGTCCTGATTTGTACCGGGGTTGCATTGACTTTACAGATTAATTTGGAGAGAGAATTGATGTAAATATCTATTTAGATGATCTTTTTGTCCTTTGTTTTTCAGTTTAAAGTCTTATTCGTAGAAGTCTTTCAGACTCTTGGCTAAACAGATTCCTCATAATTTCATGTCTATCATAAAAACAGTTTTAAAAATTATCTTTCTGATTTGTTACTGCTGGTAGAGAGAAACACGATGGGTTTTCATAAGTTGATTCAGTATTCATCAGTTCATTTACTCTGCATTTCACAGCTGCCTCTTCTATATTTAATTCATTAATTTAGCTAATATTTACCGAGAATCTGTTTCATGTCAGCTACTCTTCTAGGCACTTGGGATCGCTCAGATAACAGAATGCCCCAGTGGCAAACTGAATTCTGCCTTATGGCAACAGAAAGGCAAGCAATAAACATAATAAGTACATTCCGTACTATAGTAGAGGTGGAACACGCTGTAGTAAAAAGAAAATCGGGGCGAAGGGGATCAGGAACACGGGGAATTGTTTGCACTCTTACCAGGAAAATCCTGGCAGCCTGCTTGACAAGATGGCATTGGACAAACATTAAATAAAGCGGTGAATCAGTTATGTGACTGTGTGGGGAAGAGCCTTCCAGCAGGAGGATCGGCCAGTGCAAAGGCCCTGCAGCTATGCTGGGAACGGGTTCAGAGGCAAAGGAGAAGGAACAAGATTGCCAGTGAGGAGGCTTTTTCCATAATCCAGACAAAGAATACTGGCTCTGACCAGGCTGGTTACCAGTGGAGGTAGGAAAAAGGAACTGGACTTTAGGTATATTTTGAAAATTTGATAGCTTTTTTTTTTTTTTTAAGCTGCATGTTCAAGTCTTTCTGAAACCTTAAACTTATTTATTGTAGTTATAATCTCTTTTCACATTCTCACTTCAAAGCATAAATACTATTTAATTACCTAGGTCATTAAAATAACACGGGCACAGGATGAAACAGGCTTTAGCACAAACCCAACTGATGTAAGTTCAGATGTGACTTGGGACAAATGGACACTAGCCTAAGGCAAAGTCACCATTCAGTAGGAATGACCGTGTGCCACGGGCAACTGCTAGATGCTGCACAGAAGTGGAGAACACTGGTGGATCCAACAAGGAAGCTATGTAGGGATTAGTTCAGGGTATTTACCATTCTCTGCTGGTTTGTGTCTGCATATATGTACTGACATATGCATGCACATTCCACTGGTTCCAGGAAGAATTTAAGACAGCGTCATACACATAGGAAGTGTAAGAAGGTAAAATATCCTTTGAAGTGAGTAGAGGAAGAAAGCAGGCAGAAAGGAGAAATGAAGTCAAAGGTAACCTAAGAACAGGGAAGAAGGCCATGTTCCTGATCCCCTTTGCCCTGATTTTCTTTTCTTAGGATTTTCTTAAGAACATTTTCTTTTCTCTAGATTACTTTGTCGTAACTTATAGTATATAATACATATAACATACAAAATATGTGTTAACCCACGTTTATGTTATTGGCAAGGTTTCCTGTCAACAGTAGGCTATTAGTATTGAGATTTGGGGGCGAGTCAAAAGTTACACATCAATTTTCAACTGCACAGGGGTCAGTGACCCTGATCCCCTCATTATTCAAGTGTCAACTATACATATATACACACATATACATATATATATACGCATATAAATGCACACATAGGAATTTGTGTTTTTTACGAAAATTACATAAAATAAAAATTGAAGGAAGAAATATTTATTAAGCACTTACTGTGCTTCAGACCGTTCTAAGCTTCTAAATTCTGGGGATATGGCAGTGAACGACAATGCTGTTTATAACTGTTGAGGAGTAAATTAAGTTCCTATTTTTCTGTTAATTTAGAACTATAGAAAGATAGCTTCATATCTCCTTACAGGATGGGTTTAAGGCGGCACATGTGTTTGCGTATATTATGCTTTTATACATTAAATACATACAACCACATTCCCGTTTGCTTTGATGTCCTCTATGAAAGCAGGTCAAGCAAAAATGTTGATGAACTAATGGGACCTCGTCTTACTTTCCAAAATCCCGAGGCTTAGAGAATGTACACAATTGCAAGATTATTCCTCAGTTTGCACTGTTACAAAGATATATGCATTGATACACATTAATTAACACGACGGAAAAGATGTGAGAGCCGGATTTATGTTCGTTAGTGGAAAAGTGACGTTGTCACAGTCCTTAGGCCTGCTGGGCCCCTGAGACAGCCCAGATGCTCAGTCATCCTTCAAAGGCTGCGATTTCTTTGAGGTCAAGGCTTTGGCCTCCTCAGGCGCCAGAGGCACTGCAGAGACAATCCAGATGCAGTCTGATTTGGGAAGCAAGAGCCTAGAATTCTTCCATAGGAGGAACCAGCAGGGATTTCCTAAAAAAGGAAAGGCAAGTAAGTACATAAACTTAAAAAGGATCTGCTCAGGGACAAATCAAGGAATGACACCAACATGTTTTTTTTTTTTTTTTAAGATTTTATTTATGTATTCACGAGACACACACAGAGAGAGAGGCAGAGACACAGGCAGAGGGAGAAGCAGGCTCCCTGCAGGGAACCCGATGTGGGGCTCGATCCCAGGACCCCGGGATCATTCCCTGGGCCAAAGGAAGACGTTCAACCACTGAGCCACCCAGGCATTCCTGACACCAACATCTTTAATTCAGGTGCTGGTTTTAACTGAATAAGAAAGATGGTCAATTTGCTCAGTAATGCTTTAATATATTTTTCTAGGAGGCAATATGGTACTGCACTAATAAAATAAATAATTGTATTTATATACACATATTTAATTTCTCATTTTATGACAGAAATATTATTATAATGCTGACTATGCATTTGATTTTTAGAAATAACATTAAAATTTTAGCAAATTAAATTTATGTATTTATTTATTTATTTATTTATTTTTTAGCAAATTAAATTTAAGTATTTAATATCTATTATAAATGAAGGGAAGGTTTCATGGGGAACTATAGACCTAAGTGGTTGTTCCCCCCAAAGACTGGACACAATAGCTTAATTTCAAAATGATGTATTTATTGGGACACGATCTCAAGTTCCTCTTTAAAAGTGATTTTTTAGCCTTTTCTATAAAAATTGTGGTGTTTTACAAATCTCATTTTTTTTCTTTTGAAATTTGTTCTCAAGCATTCCTGTGGGTGGGGGGGGGACACTGAGGGACTCTCTCTTCATGAAGGAAGGGAGATAGATATATGTGAATTTGATTCAATTGGTGATGAATTTGGTCACTAAACCAAGTTCACTAGACTTATTATTTACTTTCAGTTTGATGTCTCATATGGGTTAGTTGAATACAAGTCCCACTTAGGTGGGTTAATAGTGCTAGTTTAGGCAGTCACTTTATTTAGACTCCTTTATTCACACTCCCTTGCTTGTGACATGTGAGGTCTTGACACGTGGCTAGGCCTCTAGTCCCATCCTTCACAATACCCTTTGTCACTAGAAAACTCTCTCTTCCATCTGTTGTTGACTTGTCCCTGATCACTGGTCAACATGAATTTTTGGAAGTTAATGGAGCACTTCTGAAAAGAAGAAAAACATAACAGAACCTCCCTGGATTTGCCTGGAAAGTAATCTATCTTCTGACAGTAAAAATTCTGTATCAGATAGGGCCTGTTATTTGGTGGTAATAGAATGTAATTCAGATCATTTGCCTCCCAATGTAGTAGTGAACATGAAACGGAGCAATGGAGATTTTTCCTAACAGGATGTGGTGTGGTACCTTGGATAATTGGCACGCTGACAAAGTTAATGAAGTAAGGACTTCCAGGCAAGGAATGTTTAGAAGGTAAGGGGCCTTCTGAAAGCAAAGCTGAAGCTGTAACTCAACACTACCAGCTCTAATGGGTGAACCCAATATCTAAGTCAATCAGATCTAGTCCCCAGAGAGGAATTGAGAGGAACAGGTAGGAATGCAGGGCTTTCTCTAAGCCAAAAATGGCATTTGCTGTCAAAGTCAATTTAATTCAAACAAGGAAATAATCCGTCTGGAATTATGATATATTTTGAAATTACAGGAAGTATCTTTTCTCCTGTTATTCCCCATATAGCAAGTCAGTCCTTAATGATCTTTTTAAAAAATCCTAGGGAATACACATTCAGAGATGAAGAGATTTATAGTTTCAATATCTGTTTTTTTTTTCCCTGGTAAATATAGCAATATTATTTCTGTAAATTGGGGGAAAATTGTAATGAACTTTATCAGTGATGGTTTTTTGAAAGAAACCTCCAACAGAAGAGCTTTTATAATCTCTAACACGATAGTGAGCTATGGTTTGATTCTCCCAACTACATATTCCATTGTTGTCTACTGATGAGTAGCCTTGAACTCCCTCCTTCAGAAGGAAACCACACTGGGTAGACACTTTATTGAGCTTCTAGTGCAGGTAAAGTCTCCAGGCCAGGTTAAAATATGCATGCATCACCCCAAAACTCTTGTCGTGTCCATAGTTTGTTGTTGCATTTCTTTGCAATTAACGTTGAATGAGGTATGGGGACATTTTGATGTGATCTAATTCCAACGAGAAGATGAACTGAAGCAAATTCACTATGTTTTCTATGATACAGTGAATAATGAAAGATACAGGTCAAAAGAAACTGCCTGTGTATCATTTCAAATGAAGAAAAAAGGTAGGAGGATGGATGGTAGATTTGTAAGAACTGCTAGAGTCTCTACAAGCCATAGTGAAATGCATTCAGTCTCTTCAGAAGAGTCTTCAATACATCAGGGGTACTAATTCTCAGGCTTCCTCATTAGTTTCTCTTTGCCCCATTCTCCACTCTTCCCACCCAACGTATACATGGGGCTGCATCCTACTTGAGTTCTTTTTCTATATTTAATAACGGAGAAAGTGAAAAAATATACTTAAAAGGAAGGATTGTTTCGAGCTTTCTATAGGAATTCAATAAAGTTGTTTTTTTGGAGCTTCTTTCTGCTGTCAGTCCCTTGCTTTGCTTTCACCTGAAACCGAAGAAGGGATTCTTCAGAACTGCCCATTTTCAGTGTTGAGCACCTACACTGTCCCAGAGAGTGTTTCAGATTCAAAACCATTTTAGTTCTACCCTTGCTTTGGAATCAGAAATGAATAATCTAAGGACTGGGAGATTTATAAAAGAGGCTCTTTGTTGCAGCATTTTTACAATAGCCAAGATATGAAAGCAACCCAAGGGGCCACTGATAAATGGATGGATAAAGAGGATATGGTATATATACAATGGAATATTACTCAGCCATAAGAAAGGATGGGACCTTGCCATTTGTATGTGGATGGAGCTAGAGGGTATTAGGCTAAGTGAAATAAGTCAGACAGAGAAAGATAAATACCATATGATTTCCCTTATAGGTGTAGTCAAAAACAAACAAACAAATGAGAATAAACAAATGAAAAGTAGAATCAGACCTCTAACTACAGAGAACAGACTAATGGTTACCAGAGAAGAAGGAAGTGGGGGTGGGAAAATGGGTGAAGGGAAATGGGAGACACAGGCTTCCAGTTATGTAATGAATAAGTCACAGGAGTAAAAGGCGCAGCATAGGGATTTGGTCCTGTAATAGCGATACGCGGAGACAGATGGTAATGACACTTGTTGTGAGCATAGTATGATGTATAGGGTTTTCAAATCCCTGTGTTGTATGTCTGAAACTGATGTAACATTGTATGTCAACTATACTCAAATAAAAAATCAATGATAGCAGTTATCACTGTAATCTTAAAATTATCATAAAATTGACAATAAAATGATAATGAAAAAGAAACTCTGTCCCCCCTGCTTCTACGTTTGGGAGTGGCCAAGAATCTGGGCTAGAGGAGGTCAAGGCATATTTAAGATTGCCCAAGAAGAGCAAATCTAAGTGGGAAAAGATAACTAGTCAGAGAAAGCAAGTGAATATTCTGAATCCAAAAGAGAGAGTAGGGAAAGAACTAAAGCCAGTGATGGATCTATTTGTCTACATGTCATCATATTGATGAAGAAATCTGTTTCTCAATGGTGTGACACACACAATAAGACATGCAAGGAGATGATAACTTACTAATGTTTTCTTAGAAAAACACCATGACATCAGTCAAATATATATCATCTCTGCCCACTTATATGAAGCCCCTTTGATATCTGCTAGTGAACTCCTCTGTCCTCATCAGGGCCCTGGCCTCCTCTTTCCTTCCTGAGCATCCTGACACCTGTTACCTGCTTGCTACCCATAAGGCAGTGTGTGTTGAAGGTTTTCGTGGAACACCATGATATGATATAAAAAAAGAAAGAGATCCACTAATTTTTATGTTTTAAAGAACTCAGGTGTGGTGGTTACCACCTTCTAGTGGGGGAGCAATCACTTTCTTCCTTCATTGTGGAAATTCAAATAGGAGTCTTAGTTCCAATTTTGATTCTGGGGTCTCTTGCTTTCCTCAATAGTACCTCTATTCATACCCACTGTACTATAAAAATTTTTTTGAGGAAAATCAGTGATCAAAATATCCTAGACCTACCATTTTTTCCAGAAAAATAAAAGAAGAAAAATAAAAAGGGTGGGAGGAAGAGAGAAAGAAAGGAAGAGGGAGTGAGGGAGGGAAGGATGTAGAACAATCATGGAAAAGCAGATCTATTGTCCTGACTGAGTTAACTATCTTTAAGTACTTTATCCTCTTGGAATCTTGGAAGATTTCTAAGCTAGATGTGAGTATATCTCCTTTATAGAAAGGGAAGCAAAGATTTAGAGAAATTAAATTTTCTCAAGATTACAGGCATTGGGACCAAAGGGAAGGGGAAGGGAAAGAGGATTGGGAAGTAGTTGTACCTCTGAGCACATTGTCCAAAATTGGTCTTTCTCAACAACTGTCAAAATTTATATGATTATTAAAAGATTTATGGAGAGATATGAGGGGATGCTGAATGAACCCAAGGGTCCCCCCAGGAGTCACAAGTCGTAGAGCAATGGTGCATGGTGGAAGAGGCTCTAGCATGGTCAGGATGCAAGGGTAAGACAAGTGACTTGTGCTCTGGCAGTTTGCACAACCTGCCCCTATCTCCCCTCCCCTCCAGCTGACCAGAGCGTCAGCATGCATGTCCCCTTTGAGGTGTGTGAAAACGCAGCATTTATACATCTAATGAAAGGGAGGGGAACAGTGACTGCAGCTAGGCCCAGCTACATGATTTGCAAGGTTCCTTGTACAAAAATGAATTTTGAGAAAGTGACAGTAGAGCTTTAACCCAAGTGTAGGCTTTCTGAACATGCATGCCCGTGACGCTGGCCTGGATGCACATGGTTTTGATGGTTAGCAACTGCTCAAGAACTGAGAATGCCTGTCCACGTTTTTCCACATTCAGATAGCAAAGCACTTGACAATTTGTGATTCAGTCCATTTGTCAATGATCATCTGATTCCTCTTTTCTAGTCTGTGAGAAAGGAGTTGGGATGAGCGTCTGGCCCTTGGGCCTTGGCCTGCTCTTTCATCTGCCCTCTTTTGCTCAATTTATCCTTGGTCCCTTACATCAAATTCTATTTTCTGGATAAATTTTCCTGGTAGTACCAGGCAATTTGATCATTTTGCCTCCCATCTCATCCATCTCATGCTATTTTCTATATTAGGTATGTTGGTCCAGGATGGTGTTCCCTTTAACAGTTTCTTTGTTTAACCTAATTTATATCTAATTATTTAGTGTATGACACTTGTGTATCCCCCAAATGTCTATATATGTCCTCGAGGCTGGGTTTCCATCAAGTACTTACTAGCAGGGGAATGAGCCTAAGGGGGAAAATGTAATAGGGTAGCTGGGCTTCCTCGTATCTTCAACAGGCTTTGGGGGAGTTGGACAATGCCACCATGTGGTGCTCTCTATGGCAGGGCCTGGTCCTGTATAGTAGCACTAACATAGTCTGAGTGGCCTCCTACAGGAGTGGGCTGACTTCCCGAGTTGTCCTTCTCGGTATGGCCCACTGTGAAAACACAGAAGAGGCTAATTGTCTTCTGACAGATTTGTAGTTCCACTTAATCAAATGTCACTGTTAAGACCAGATGGAAGGCTGTGGATCAGCCCAGCAAAGAGCAATACGGGCCTCAGCTCTCCTTCTCCCATCTTGGAGGGTGAGCAGGCCATGGAGGGAGCCACAGGGAGGTGAACTAGGGTGAACTGCTGCTGCCATTTCCTCATAGGTGGGATGATGGGGGAATGGTGATATCATGCGGAGTGCGTGAGTACATGTTTAATATATTAAGCAACAATACGTGTTGCATATCACTCTGTATTCTCTTGCAGACACCACACACTGTGGGTATAACACTAACGGCTCAGCCGTAAAGCTACTTGTAATTATACACAGTTGAAACCTCTCTGAGCCACTCTTCTCCCTGCTGCAGTCCACGGGAGGCAAACATATAATGCATTTGGCTCTTCCCATGCCCTTTGACAATTTTTAAAAGGCATCGGGATAATGTTTGCATGCATCATGTAGCTGAAAGAATGAGAACTCCATTACAAGGCCTGAAATGACGAGGCCTCTTAAATGGACATAAATCGGGCCCCTTTGACGTTACCACTTCAACCACTCCTGTGGCAGTCACTGGGCGGAGTAGGCACAGGCAGGTTGTTGCTTCCCAGTGACTCAGGGAGTGAATCCTCAAACAAAAAAGGTTTAGAACGAAGCCACATCTGATGCCCAACGATATGAAAATATACTTCCTCTCTCTGTGGACACAAGTGAGTGTTTGGGGCTATTTTAACTGCCAATGATGGTAATGGCTTCATGGTGCCTTATTGATCGGAGGGTTTAATCTCCTCATCTAATGGAGTGCAGACCATATGCGGTGTTCATTCCCCTGGCGCCTCCTCCCAACAGATAGTAATGTACACTTGGCTGTAGGTAATAGGGCTATAATTCCCTCATGGGCTCCCGGCACGACCTAACTTAAAGGGCAGCTCCCATGATTTAGTGACACCATCAACACTCTGGAGTGGAATTATCTTCATATATGCAATTGTACATGTGATTGTTTATAATCTGCTTTGTTAAAATTTTAATGATAAGGCAGTACCATGTTCCTGCTTCACTGGTACTCTTTTATTTGCTTTAAAAGGTGGAAGTATCTCCTTAGTTCTTGAAAACATTTTCTACTGGGAGTTTTACTGCCTTAAAAGTTCAAGTCATAAAATCAACTCTTCTAGAAGCTTATGATTTCTTAATAGAACATAAAATCCCAAAGCCAAATATTTTGGGTACACATATTACTATAAAGCCTCTCGTGTGATCTTTTCAAGATGATCTTGGTCCTGATTTTCTTAATATTTCTGCTCTTTACCAAAGATATACAAGTGAACATAATTCTAATGGACTATGTGTGTGTGTGTGTGTGTGTGTGTGTGTGAGAGAGAGAGAGAGAGAGAGAGAGAGAGAAACAAAGAGAAAGAGAGAGAGAGAGGGATGTCTCAGTACCAAATACAAAGATCGTTATTTTGAAATACATTTTTACAATAAAAATTAGAAATATAAAGTAACAAAAATACTCCCTTAGCTCTTGGGTTTCTTATTAAATTAAACAGACCCCTTACTTTCATTGTTTCAAAACTCAAAATCAGAAAGGCTAAGTTAATTTCTACAAACACATTTAAAACTCATCCTTCCCTCAATATTTTATTTGTTCGGCCATAAACAAAGCAAAAAACTCAATTAAGCTCTGTGCATGCACATTTGCATATATGCACGAACACATTTGTGAATATTCCTGTGTGCATATGTGTATCTGTGCTTTTGCATGTGCAAAAACTATTGTGTTTGCATGTATGCCTGTGTGCTTCTGTGTGCATGATTGTCTAGTTGTGTGCGTGTGTAGGCATGTGTGTTCACGTGACCGTTTGTGTTTGTGCATATGCATTTGTAAACACGCATAAGTGTGAATGTGTATATATAAATAGAAGCAGCTTGCACAGATCCCATATTAAGTTAATTTCCATGTCAGCATAAATTCACTGAGCACATACTTATATCTTTAGCATTTTGTAAAAACATGTGAGATACGAAAATGAGTATGACCCTGTTCTGGACCTTGAAAATGTCAGAACAGAACCAGAGAGATAACTTTGCATATAAATGGCAATAAAGCAATGCAATGCATGTTGTACTCATTTAATGAACAGAGTGCTAATTAGCCAATAGGATGGAATTATTCATTTGGAAGAAGGAGAGACAGTAGAGGAAGACGGTGATGAGTGAGATAGCCTTGAAGCTTGAATAGAATTTGCCCATTGGAGGAAGGAGAGGGAAAGTAAATAAAGGGAGTCAGCAGAGTGAACAGGAAAATGGAGTTGTGAAGGTTCACCTGTGTTGTAGGAAGGGCCGTTTAAATAACAGAAGCGTAAGGTGCATGGAAACAAAAAGAAAATTAAGATTGCCTGAGTGCCTACTGCCAGGTAGGGACACACCATGGTGAAAGGTGGGCTTAGGCATCAAGCTGGCTTGTAGTGAATCTCATCCTTTTCATTTGTTAGCTGTGTGGTTTTGTGCAAGTGACTTCACTTCTCTGAGCCTCGATTCTTTTTTTTTTTTTTTTTTTGATGGTGATGACAGTGAGGGTTTGTTGAAATAATACAGTTAATACAATCACTGGTATATAGTAAACTTGTAATGAGGGTGGTTATTATTATCGTGTGCTTGGCCTGGAGATAATATTAATGGCTAGAAGTTACTGAGCACACTACATGACAAACATGGTGCTACATTATACATCCTTCCACCTGATCTTTGCAATGGCCCTTTGGCACCGTCGCTGGTACTGTCTCCTCTAACAGAGAGAAGACTTCCTAGGCAAGTCACGGAAAAAAGCAGGGCCACACTTCAGTTTGCCTAACTCCAGGAGCTTGTGACCATGTCTCCTCAGGAGGCGGACACTGATAGGAGGGAAACCAGAATGGGAGCCTGGGGCTCAAGTGATGAAACACTGTGATAAGAAGGCAGAGAATTGGGATTTTTCTTCCCTTGATAGTAGAAAACGGTGAGATATTTTTTTGGAGAAGTGACACTATCATTCATTCATTAGTTCATTCATTTAACAACTACATATTGAGCACAACTCAGTATGTTGAGTTGTTTTATTGCTTTCAAATCCAAAGTTCTCCCATTTACTGTAGTCTGACATTCTTGGGTCCTGACTTGTATTTCGTTAATCTTTGCAACTCAAGTTACCATATGCCAGACACTGCTAAACACTGGGGAGAAAATGGTGAGCAAAAGCAGATGCCGCCTCTGCTCTCACAGAACTGATAGTCTGGTTGAGGGTAGATATCTATAAGTACACGATAGTGGAATTGCCCCTGTGACCAGTGGGGTTCATAGTGGTGTGAAAGCAGATAATAGGAGAATTGAACCAAGACAAGTGAATCATAAATGTTTTCTTTGAGCAAATGGAGGCTGGAAGAGAAAGCTTAAAGATGAGTAGGAGTTAAGTGGAAAAATATTAGAAAGGGATAGGAACAGCACATGCAAAGGCCCTGTGGGAGAGGAAGCGCCATGGATACAAGAGCAAAGAGGGAGCTAGAGTGTCTAGAGGAAGCAGATCTAAAGCAATACTGTCCAATAAAAATATAATGAGAGCCAGATATGTAAAGTAACTTTTCTAGTAGCCACATTAAAGGAGAGTAAAAAGAAGCAGATGAAATTAATTTTATTAAAAATATTTTATTTAACTTAATATATCCAAAGAATTATCATTACAACATATACCCAACATAAAAAATTATTAATCTGATATTTTTACCTTCTTTTTCTAGTACTGTCTGAAATCCAGTGTGCATTTTATTATTATCTTTTTAAAGATTTTATTTATTTATTTATTTATTTATTTATTTGAGATAGACAGATAGAGACAGAGATAGGGAGAGAAAGCACAAGCAGGGAGGAGGTGGAGATGCAGGCTCCCCACTGAGCAGGGAGCCAGATGCGACACTCATTTCCAGTACCCTGGGATCATGACCTGAGCTGAAGGCAGACGCTTAAGTGGCTGAGTCACCCAGGTACCTCCCAGTGTGCTTTTTAAATTTAATAGTACATTTCAGTTCAGATGCTAAATCTTCACGGGGAGTACTTGATTAGTATTTATAGTTGAAAAAAATAACTGCACATACCAAGTTATTCCAAACATACTTAAATTTTTGCAATAACTGGATCAAGTATCCAGTTTTAAATTTAAATTAATTGAAACTGAATAACAGCATGCATTTCATCAAAATGACAACATTAATTGGATCACAAAGAGGTACAAGTAGATGGGTAAAATGCACATTTCCCCCTAGCCTTGTATCTTAAATTAAATACATTTTTATCCATAATACTTAGAGTAAATAAGATTCTATACTGAGTTTCTTTCATGCAATATTACAAACTTGAGACCTATAAATACTGCTACAAATCTGACTAAATTTTGTCATCAGGTTTGGAAAAAAAATATCTAGATACCACGGATTTGATTCTGTATGTGACCAATATAACACTGCTAAAATAGAGCAGAATTTTTAGATATGACTGAAATAATACTTTCCATGTCTAGATTCTGTTCATCTGAAAATTTTGTGTGTAGTAAAAGTTTCCTACATTTTAAAAGGGGACTCAGAGCTTAGTTACTTAAAATATACATGCTCAACAGTTACACACACACGTCTAATATTGTGAAATAAGGATATTTTAACTCAACATAAATGAAGATACACTTTTAATGTACATTTTGATTTGATGCATTACTTATTTAATGAATACACACATATTAATTATTCAATGAATTTTAAATATCTGCCATTAATCCTCAGAAACCTAGATTAATATAATCTCCTATTGGAATAACAAGAATTGAAAAAAGATTCTAGAAATATGACTACTTCTAGACTCTTTTAAAAACTTGTTACACCAATATGAAATAATGTTAATGCACTGAAACTGAAGTGTTTTCTGTTTTATTATCGAGATAAATACTTCAAATCCCTTTTGCCTTTGTGACTACTTAGCTAGGTGGAGCTGTATCTGATCCAATTTCATAATTTATTTTCATGATCTATACTGAGAACTGTTGCTGAATCAATCCCAGTCCCAAAGAATGATCATAGTGGCCACAACAACTGTGTCATGTATCTTATGATATGTTTGCTTTAAATTCACATTCTTGTCAAAACCTGGAAAGGAAGTCATAGAAGTGGAAAACGACAGTTTAATTTTCTGGATAGACTGGCTTCTGTCACAACAGAAAGCATAGCTCAGTGAAAAACATATTAATTGTTAGTTGTCAAATATGTTAGTTTGTGTTATAAAAATCAATCAACTATTTGATTGATCTTCAGCCTCTTTTCCTTGATACACAGACTGTTTTCCTTTATTTTTTTCAGTCTCTGTGAAAAGAGAATACCTTTGTCTGAGGAGATGTCCCAAAATGGAGAACCAGAAAAGAACAGGTCAAGGAAGTTATTTTGGGCACTACTTCTATCTCCATTCTCTCTCTTTTCCTTTATGAAATCATTTTTATTCTGCTGTTTTCTTTTATAATTTGGCTTTGACACTTTCACCCATTTTCTTTCTACCATCCTGTTTCTTTTTCCTCTCCACTCTGCTTCCATATCCATCAAATTCAGCCCTTCATTGGATCTCCCTATGGATGATAGATTTGTCTGTAGCTGATGACTTACCTCCCAGAGGTGCTGACTCTGGAATAGTGCATGAGACAGCAGAGCGTTGCCTTTAAGCGTTACTGGTCAAAGCAAGGGAGGGACACGTGGAATCTGGTATTGATTTTCCTTTAGATAATTATTTGACATTCTTCAGTGTTGCCTTGATATTTGGGGATTTAATGATCCCTGTATTCTTTCTGAAACTTGAGTAATAGATTGATTTGTCTCAGAAAGAAACAATCTTCCAGACCTGTAATGTTGTCTTTAGTTATTTTATTACATTACCTTTATTTTTATTATAATGTGATCTACATATATACCATGTGGAATTTGACATAAATTCACCATGCTCATGGTTCCTACCCAGCCAAATATTAATCTATACATTAAATACAAAATAAAAAATAAACACAACAAACCAGATTTTAATGTGGAAATATATATATATATATATATATATATATATATATATATATATATATAATTGTAGATCCATTTTCATCTTTATTACTATCCATCGACTTTAGTCAAACAAAATGACTAAATAAATGACTAAATGACTTCAGAATATCTCTGCTGGCAGTACAGTAATATACAAAAGAGTAGTAACAAATTCAAGTGTAGGATAATTGGGCATTCTTCAGTAAGCAATATTTTAATGTTGTTTTGAAAAGGGCTGCCTGTAGATGCTATAATACAGTCTTCTCTTTTGAAGAAAAAATTAGATTATGTTATTGAAATCTATATTGAATGAATATTGTAATCCAATTATTTTTGGAGTCAGGAACTAGAAAATGGTATCTGAAGTTGGTTTCAGTTGTTTAGATGATAAGAAAAAATTATACATTTGATGATAAGAAAAAATTATACATTTGACAAAGGTGAAAGCACAAAGGACTGTTGAAGGAAATCATCAGCTATCAGGAATAGATCCTCTATTGTTTTGAATTAGGAATATTCAAACCCTTATGAAGTTATTATTTGTCGTTTGGCCTTTACTTGACTTGAATATTTTATTTTTTTATTTATTTTATTTATTTTTTATTGGAGTTCAATTTGCCAATATATAGCATAACACCCACTGCTCATCCTGAATATTTTATTTTAAGATTAAGCCACTATTCTCTTTAGTCTAAGAGTTAAAGGTCATATACTGCACTACCCCACAGTGTCATTTTGCCATGTATAACCAAAGTTTGGTTTATTAAAAAAATTCAGAAAGTAAATTCTTTTACTGTGGTAGATTCACATCTATCAAATGTGAATTACTCATGGAGAAGAGACATTTTATATTTTATATTTATCTCTAGTAAAATCATTCAATATGAGAACAATAACTTAGATCAGATCTGCTATTGGTTCCCAGATAGTCACCAAAAATTAAATATCCCCATGATTCTGGTCACAAACATGATGGTAAGCAAATACAGGATTGTGTACACCAAAATCTTGTGGCAGAACTCTGTAATAAGATGATGATCCAGATAAGTCAAAAATATTATTTTATATTTATATAAAATTTATGTTTTATATTGTTATGGTACATTTGTCCAATTAATGAACCAATACTGACATGACTATTAACCTACATCCTCAGTTTATTCAGATTTTCTTGGTCTTGCCTAGTGTTTTATTGTTGTTGTTGTTCTTTCAGCATCCCATCCAGAACACTGTACTACATTCTATGGTCATGTCTCCTTCGGCTGCTTGTGGCTCTGGCAGTTTTAAACACATTACTTGTTTTTTATGACCTTACCAGTTTTGAAGGCACTGGTCATGTATAGGACATCACTATATTGGAATTTGTCTGATATTTTTCTCGTGAACGGACTGAGGTTAAGAGTTTTTGTGAGGAAGACCACAAAGGTAGAGTCCCATTCCTGTCATATCATATCAAGAGTACGTACTCTCAAGACAACTTACCAACATTGATGTTAACCTTGGTCATCTCGCGGAGGTAATGTTAACCAGACTTGTCTACTTTAAAGTTACTTCGTTTTTATATATTACTCTTTGGAAGGAAGTCAGTATGTGCCACTCACCCTTGAGGAGTGGAGAGTTATGCTACGCCTCCTTGCACACCAATTATTTAGAATTCTTCACAGGAGATCGGTTTCTTCTTTTCCACTTACTCATCTAATTATTTATTTTAGTGTAGAATCATGAATATTTATTTTATAATCCAATAGTATGTTAATCCAAGAGTATTTTATTTAGTCTGTTGCTCAAATTATTTCAGCTTTGGCCACTATGAGCTTTCAGTCTTTTCTTGTGTCTCTTTATTATGTTACCACCATTGTGGTTTTTTGTTTGTTTTAGCATTTCCTTACTTCCTGTAACTATAAGTTCCTACAGACAAGTCTTGTGTGTTTCCTTCCTCAGTCCTAGAAACAGCTATTTGTTCAAGGAATCTGCAGTTCCTTTTATTAGATAATAGTAAAAATCACTATCTGAGTCCAGTAGTACTCAGTGGGTGTCATTGTATCATTGCTTCTGGGCCTTCTCAGCTGACAGAACAAGGAAATAGATGAGTGTATGCTATTATGTGCATGGAGGGCATGGAACAGATTCTTCCCTAGAGCCTGCAGGAGGAAAGTAGGTCTGATAACACCTTGATTTTCACCCCATAAGATCCATTTCAGACTTCTGACCTCCAGAAATATAAAAGAATAAATTTGTGTTGGTAAGTCACTAAGTTTGTGACAATTTTTATTACAGCAATAATACAAAACAAATATAGCTAAAGACAATGTTGAACATCTTTTCCTATATTTATTCATCTTTGTATCTTCTTTGTTGAGTGGTCTATTCAGATTATTTGCCCATTTATTAAATTGGGTTGTTCTCTTGTTGGTGAGTTTTAAGGGTTCTTTGTATTTATTTTCAAATTCTGCTATACAATTCTTTTTACAAACCCTTTTTTTTTTTTTTTTTTTAATTTATGTAGTCATACAGAGAGAGAGAGAGGCAGAGACATAGGCAGAGGGAGAAGCAGGCTCCATGCACCGGGAGCCTGACGTGGGATTCGATCCCGGGTCTCCAGGATCGCGCCCTGAGCCAAAGGCAGGCGCCAAACCGCTGCGCCACCCAGGGATCCCTTACAAACCCTTTTTATCTTTTTGTAGTAATCATTTATCAGATATATATTTTGCAATTATTTCCCCCAGTCTGTGGTTTGTCTATTCATGTCACTAATGTTATCTTTTGTAGAGCACTTTTCATTTTATTAAAGTCTAATTTTTCTTTCATGGATTATGTTTTCAATATATCTAAAATCCATAAACAAATTTAAGATCATATAAATTTTCTTCTATATTTTCTTCTAGACATTTTATGTCTAGTTCTATGATTCATTTTAGTAAATTTTTTGTGAAAGATTTCTGCCTACATTCATTTTCTTGCATATTGGCTGACTCTATTCTTGACCAAACTTTAGTCAGACACCTCTGAACCTCCTTCTTGACTAGGCTCTGACTTTTCCCACATCATACTTTTTAATACCATCCTCCAATGAAGACAGTTTTATTTTTTCTTTCCAATGTGCATGATTTTTATTTCTTTTTGTTTTCCTTTTGCACTAACTAGGACTTCCAATATGATTTGAATAGGAGTAGTTCTATCTTCCTGACCATAGGGGGAAAAAGAAATCTCTCCTCTATCATCATTAATGAATTGGTATCAGCTTTTGCCATTTGCTTTTTTGCATCAATTTATATGAGCATAGGATTTTTCTTCTTGGGTGGTTGATATGCAGATCATATTGATTGAATTTGGAGTGTTGAAATCAGCCTTGCACACCTGCAATAATTCCCACTTGGTGATGGTGTATAATTCTTTTTATACATTGTTGAATTAAATTTGTAACATTTTTTAAAAAGACTTTATTTACTTATTCATGAGAGACACACACACACACACAGAGAGAGAGAGAGAGAGAGAGAGAGAGAGGCAGAGACACAGGCAGAGGGAGGAGCAGGCTCCATGCAAGGAGCCCCATGTGGGACTTGATCCTGGGTCCCCAGGATCACACCCTGGGCTGCAGGCGGTGCCAAACTGCTGCACCACCAGGGCTGGCCATAAATTCGTAACATTTTCTGGAAATGACACTGTCCATTCTGAGTGTTTATCCTATTGACCCTCATATTGATAATTTCAATCTGAGCAGACTAGGGCAATATGGGGAAGCTGAGGTCATGGAGAAAGTGTTAGCCCCCCACTTCCATCTTGACCACAAGCTCAATCCTGGCTCCAGGAAATAAGTGGCTGTGGGTTGGAGGAAATTCCATGGAAAGAACACACTGTCTAGCCTAGTAGGAAATAGAGTAATACATACCTTGAGGAGGCTTAGTTCCTGATATTTTGACAAATAACAGAAACTATATTCACTAAAACTGACCCAAAAGGCAAAGGTGTGGCATGATGAGATGGCAAAGATATTCACTGTTCTTTAGATATGCTTAGTTACAAGCTCCTCTGTAAAAATGGACCAGGAAAGAAAGGAAAATATTATATTGGAAAATCTAAACATAATTTCACAGTATCACAGCTGAAGACTGTACAAGTCCATGGAACTAAAATAATACTACAGCAAATAGCCTGTGTACCTCTTCAATACGATTTTCTTAGACCTCAGGCAGAAGGAAGTAATTCTGGCATTTAACTGAGCATTAGAAGGTATAATGCTTCCAATTTAGAAAAAACTCTTGTGTCTGTTTGCCACATGTTTTTGTTTTTTAATAGTCATTTAATTTTGATGAATAGCTTTGTGGAGCTATATCTCTTGTTTCTTTGCTTGCCTCTTTGAGACCATTAATTTTCACAAACAAAATAAGACCCTGGCATGTCATAGAACATGTTTAAAATATACAGCATCTGAATTGTTTCTACAGTGAAAAAGACACAAAGCCATGAAGGAGCCATGGCAAAAAAAATTCCCCAAATTTAAGAAGATTGTGGCTATGTAATCTCTTTGGGTAAATTCACTCCTTTTCTACAAAACATGCAGTTTCCTTCTGTGATAATAAGGAGGATGTGAGGTATTTGATGGTGAGGTCTATAAAGGAGGGTGTGCTCTTACTTAGGGGACCGTGTGAGCCTGTGAGAGATACCCTTAGCTGTTATATGGATTATGCTTCTTTCCTTTTTCTCTTCCAAGAATTCTGTGCAGAGTGAAAAGAATTGTATGTCTATAAACATATGCACTTCAATGATCTGAAACTAGAAATACACTGGATTATAGAAACAAATATCTAAATTAATGAAAGGCATTGGAAATAGCAGTTTGATTACCCTCACTGCAAGGGGGCCAGCTGTCATAATTCTGGCTCAGTTGGGTCTTTAACTTGGGGGGTCCTATTCATTATCTCTGGAATGCCACATAATAAGTGATTCTCTGAGGATACCATCTAATAAAAATACCAACCAGACATGTTCTGTTATTTTTGCCTCTTCCTTCCTTACCAGTTCAAGTCTCTAATTACTAACAGCAACTAACTTCAAGAGCGTTTTTACCCTTTCAGCAGCTGGTAGCATCTAATGTTTCCTGTTTGCAATCACAGCCTAAACAATAGAAGAATAGCTTATATTTTTAAGTAAGATTATATTATACAGTTGTTCAGAACATTTAATGCTTGCCTCAACTGAAAGTTTCAGAGAAGCACACTGTGCTCTGACATGTCTAGGCATTATCTTAGAGTGATACTTTGCTTGGAGAATATTTTACAGTCTCCAGCTCCTTTTCATTGGCAAATCCCTTGTCACTATTATTATTTCACACCAAGAGCCCATATCCTGCTACAAAACACAGTAAATAGTAACGTATGTAAAAACAATTTGTGTTGTGGAATTTACATCCTAAAATTCCTTTCCTTTGAGATATGTGAAATCTGAGCTCCAGAGCTTGATGCTGTGACAGGTATTTGTGTGTGTGTGTGTGTGTGTGTGTGTGTGTGTGTGTGTGTTGGAGGCAGGGTGGCAGAAAGGCAGTGGAACAGTTTGGAATGAAAAGATTCTCATGACACATGAGCTGATGGAAGTGAAGCATTAAATTCCTGGGCATTCTGAGGCACCTTCCCTCTGCATTCCAACTCCTGGAGATTACCATAATTTTTCCGAGGAGAGATGATTTTTATTTGCAATGTCCAAGATGGTGAGAATGATGCAAAAGCCCAGTGGCACGTCAGCAGGTACAAGAGGAAGAGGGCATCAAAGCAGAAGCCCTTCACCCTATCTTGAGTTTTAGTGTATGCTGCGTGGCATGAACATAATACTTATTTCATTAAATTCTAAGCATGTTTCCCATACAGAGAAATGTGCAGTCAGGCAGATATTTTAAATAGCTGTAGCATAAAAATATGAAAAGATTCAGTGTATCTATCTATTCCAGAAACGTGGAGCTACGGCTTGTAATATGTGCTTCAAGATGAACAAGGAGCCAGCTCCCAGAGCTGCACCACAAAATAAAATGCTTCCAGGAGGTTTACATTTCATCAGCACTGTAAGCAAACACCTCCTACCCTTCTGCCTAAATCATAACTTCATATTCCAAGCACCTGGAAAATTCCCAGGAGTTTAGTTGGAACAGTTGTGGCCCAGAACTCTCCAACAATCCCAGGGAGCAAACTCTCTGGCCTGAGAAGCCCCAATCCTGGAGGAATCCAGCTCTACACCTCCACATCTGTGCCCACAGGGTCAAGCACAGACAGAAAAAAAACGATGATAAAACCGGGGCAGATCTGTCCCATTTGAAATCCGTGGTCACCCATCTTAATGGGGGCTTTTAACACTTCATAGAAATTCTAATGAGATTTTTTGTTAGCTTGCTTCTCCACTCTCTGGAATGGCAATTTAAAACATTTTCCACTCAACTCACATCTGCAATTTGCTTTCTTCTTGTTCTTAGCAGATGTCTTACTTCACAGAAAATTTAAATAGAAACCATGAAAGCAAACCACCTCAACTTCCTGCCATCATATCTGGGAATCTACCTCAATTGCCCCCTCTCCTCTTCTCCTCCTCTCCTGTCACAAGGTAAGAAGTGTCCCTTCTCCAGGGTGCCTCTCCCGGGTATACTCACCGTAGCCACAGTCCCCGGAAAAGAAATCTGGGCCCTGCCCCATAAACCCCTCTGTTGGACTTCAGCAGAAGGCTCCTCCAGGGCACCCGGTCTTTTCTTGCCCCTCTACTCCATCCAAATTGCAGCCGTGATGAACACATAAAGCCTAGCTGGTGCCGTGTCACTACCCCGTGTTAAACCTTCTGATGTGGGCTGAACTGTGTCCCCCTCACAAAAGTCATGTATTGAAGCCTTCAACCATCCTATTTCAGACTGTGACTGTATTTGGAGACAGTTTTAAAAGTGATACTAAGTTAAAATAAAGTCCTGAGGGTGGTGTCCCTTACGAAGAGGAGAATAATAAAAACATAAGCAGGAGAAGACAGATTCATATGAAGGAAAGCCCACTTGAGGAATGCCAAAGATGGAGGTCTCAGCAAAGACACCTTGCTAACACCTGGATCTCGGACTTCCAGCCTGCTAAAGTGTGAGAAGTCAACATCTTGGATAAGCCACCCAAGACTCGGTCAGATCTGTGGCCCTATGTTATGGCAGCCCTAGCAAACTCATACGGCTTCCGTTGACTATCATCTCTGGGGTCAAGTCCATAAACTCAAGGGTTTCTAGGGCCCAGGGTGATCCGGTTCATGCTTGCCTCTCCCACCTCATCCTTGGCCACTCTCTGCCCTTCCCTCCACATCTGCCATGGACTTTTGTGTAATTTATTGAAGATGCAATTATCTTCCTTATTCTTGAAACTTTGGGATGTACTATTCCTTCCCCTTGAAATGTTCCTACTTGCTCATGCTACCTACTAACCTAGTCAGGCATGTTCATCTTTCAAGTCTCAACTAAAAGATAACACTCCTGAGAGAAACAATGCCATGTCTTCACGACTAGGTTGGGTCCCCGTGTGATGATTGTCCATAGCATTCTCTGGTGCCACTTTCTAGCCCATATCATTCCCCAGTCATTTGGTCAAAGTCGATCTTCTCACAAAATTATAACCTCCATGGACTCAGGGACTATTTCCATCTTGAGCACTGCCTATCGCAGTGGGGCTACTTATATCTGTCATATATTGGACAGTCTATATGTGTTTGAAGGAAGCATCAGAATGAATAGGCAAACAAGTGCCAGGATCATGACTTCTAGAAGAAAAAATCGGCAACTATAGAACTGCTTTGGACATGGCATTAGTAAGATTTCCAATAATTAGCAAAATCCAATTAGGTGGATATTTGTTGCTGAAGTTGAAGCAATGAAGTCATTACCTGTTTAAAAAAAAAAAAGGAGCATTACCAATTCAATTCAGCTTATCAGAGACAAAGACTATTTTTCATTTTCTCAGTTAAATTTATCAAATATCCAGAATTTGTTGCTCTAAACATATATACAATATCTAATTAATTTTGGGATATAGATGAAACAATTCTGTGAAGGACTGATTTTATTTTTTCACCTTGAATTTCATATCTTTACAGAAACAGCCACATGTGTATGAAATTTGGGCACCATCATTAGAGCATAGAGTGACGCTCTTCCTGTCACTAGAGACTGGGTTTGCTGCTGCTCTTCATCTCTAGTTTATACCAGAGAGTGGAAACCCTTTAAAAGAATCACTTCAAGGTTCAGAATCTTTTCTCAAGGTGGACTGTGGGGGATGCTAATCACATTGGAAGCACTAGGAGGCAAGTGTGGAGGGACTGCTGCTGGGGACCATTTATTTAGGGTGGCCCACGGTTGCTAGAAGGGGGAACTTGTGGTGTATGTGTCTCATTCTTATGGTCAAGAGGAGGGAGGATGCGACAGCAATACCATGCTGAGAGGAGCCTTTTATGGCACTTGTGTATAATAATGGTGCCATCTATTTGTGACTGATATTTTTGATGGGGTTGACTGTTCCTGAGTGGGCTGGGGACAAAAAGAGTAATGTAGCCCGCCATCATTCGCACATTTATTTACATGTCAGGGCCTTTGTTCAGATTGTGACTGAAGCCTATTTGTAGAGTCAGGCATAATGAAGTAAACCTCATTGAGATTCACTTCAGGACATATCCAAACAAACAAGATCTTCATTCTGAGCTCATCCAAATGTCCGTAATTTGGTAAATTACTCATTCTATTTGAATGCATTAGTCATCATTTATGAATGTCAATGAAATTGAATGGACTTCCCTCAAAGCACTATAGAACATTTCCATCATATTACACTTGCCTGTTTTTTGTTGTTGTTGTTGGTGGTGGTGGTTTTTTTTGTTGTTGTTGTTGGTTTTTTGTTGTTGTTGTTGTTGTTTTGTTTTCCTCAAGACATATTTTTCTCCTTCATTTAAAATTTCTGGCCTATAAGCCAAATAGGCATTCTGAAAAATAAAGAGTCATGTCCAAGTAGCTAATGGGTCTTTATAAAATATTTTTTTAGATTTGAGAAGATTGAAGTCACACCGTATATTAATTAAATTTAAAATTTAAAAAAAAAGCCTTGGAAAGAAAACTTTTCTGATGCCTCGACATTTCATGTTCTCTTTAAAGTCAAAGAGTTTTAGTAAAACAGCAGAGAAACAAATCTGACATTTTGCCAGTCATCAGGTATTTACAGTATTTTAAAGTTATAGAATTAAAATGTACTATGCCAACAGATTTTACGTGCTGTATGTCAGCTCTAAGTCTTTATAATATATTGCAGATGTATGATGAAGACAGATGATTGCCAAGCTTACCATTGCATTTCTGAGTATATTTATGTGATTCCCTAAATTCTGAATTATATTGGCCAAAAACATATCCTGAGTTCTCTTTTACATTTATTTAGGAAGTGATAGTCAGTGGTGTCTATAAATTATTATTGCTCAAATGACTAGAATTCTTATTAATTTAGCAAGGAAACATCCTTCTCAATAAATGATCTTTTTAACTGTTCTCTTGGAAAATTTCATAAATCAAGAGCTAAATTTTTAAATGAAGTGTGGGGCAACCCCAGGTGGCTCAGGGGTTTGGCGCCACCTTCGGCCCAGGCCGTGACCCTGGAGACCCAGGATCTAGTCCCACATCGGGCTCCCTACGTGGAGCCTGCCTCTCCCTCTGCCTGTGTCTCTGCCTTTCTTTCTCTCTGTCTCTCATGAATAAATAAATACAATCTTTAAAAAAAATAAATGAAGTGTGAACCAGTGGTCACAGGTATACTAATCTAAAGATGGACTTTTGCTATTATTCTGTATTGCAGAACTTTCCCTACACTCTACACAGGTACCAGTTTTTCTAAGAGGAATGAATGCTGGTTATTCCTTTAGAATCTTTTTGCAAGATATTTTCTTTAATTCACTTATGTTCCAGCTGCATGTATGCTGTCCACTCTCCCTATGCATTCCATGTATTTTAAATCTTAGAGGGCTTTCAATATAGGAAACATGTCTCTCTTAAATAATTCAAACTAGAGGATGATTTGAATCATGATTATATGTAGAGTTTGCATTTGAATTTAAGCATGCGTGTGTGTGCAGCAAGTATTTATTAATGTACCATATTTCATCTTGAAATTGAAAGGCTAGATAATTCTTGGAAGGGATATTAAACTTCCTCATGCAAGCATTCTTAGACTCAAATGCTTCAAGTTTCCAGAGAGGAAAGGAAATGAATCAAACGATTGTGGGCGCAGTGTCTGAAGAGCTCTTGCCTTGTCTTAATGTAACAGCGTCTACTCAGCTGCAGTCAATTGCTGCCATGCAAAGGTGGTCCCAGTGTTGTAAAATCATCCAGGTTTACACGGGTCGTCAGAAATCTGGATTTTCATTTGAAATCTCCAAATATGTAAATTTTGATAACTCATTCTAATTAATACACTGTGTGAGCCAAACAAGTTTGTGGGTGCCCACGTGCAATTGCTTCTGTAAAACAGAGTCTATCATAACTAGAAAGAAAATATTATACCATAAGACTTACCGAGTTCATTTAAGAGCCATATAAACTGTCTATAAAGAAATACTGATGTAAATGCATACCTAGATAATGTGTTTTGGAGAAATATCTTGAGTAAGAGAAGAACTTCCCCATCTCTCTACCCTTGCCCTTACCAAGTTCTGTTTCAGGGAACTGGCTCCGTTGAGCACCACCTACTTCTTCATCCCACCTCCCATCCTACAGGTGCACGGCCTTTACACTTCCTCAATGCCCACCTCCTTGCTTGCTAAGCAGGGAAACATGTTTTTTGGTTTATGAATGTCCTGGAATGGGAGTAAAAGAGGTTATTCAAGGACATTTCCAGGTTATGGACAATATCATGCATGCTGGACACACATTAAGGGGAGTGATCGTAGAGAAGAGAACTCTGCCAGACAAAGCAGGGAACTGGAAAGAACAGCCCTTAGCCTTGTTGACCTTAATCCATAGGGGCCAAGCAATGGCTGGACATATGACCACTCAGCCCTGTGGTAGCCCCAGAGCACTGATTCTCATAGACACTGATGCATATTCAGTTCCCACATGGATGAAAAGCTGAGAATAAGGCCCTCTGCAGCAATATTCCTCACCTCTGGGTTCCCATCTCCCTCCAGGTTTTTCTCTCCGCACTACCTCTTCATAGCTCTGTTCTCATCATACTCTTTTATGGTGGGAAGAAACTTCATTCTCTCGCACCAGATGTTTCTAACCCAAATTTGTCTGTGTCCTATGTTTCTTACATATCCCTAAGGCCTTAGGCTTTTGGAAGTAAGCTCCAGAAGGTTCTCTTTTTCTCACCTTTTCACCCTGTCACAGTCATCTGAGACAAGGGACACACTGAATAGGCTGTTTGAAAGGAGAGGAGAAAAAACTCTAAGTGCCAAGATTTAAAAATTACAAAAACAGAAACAAAATCTGTTTAACATCTCAGAAAATGTTTCTTGCCACGCAAAAATACTTAAACCTATTTTAATTTTTATTTGTATTAATTTACAAATCTGGAATAGTGATCTTTTTGGCCTGTAAAAGAAAGTCACATGTTCAGTATAAAATTCTACTTGACTGGATGAACTTTCTCTGCACTTCTTCTGCTTAGCCCAAAGAGTATGGAGGTTGTGGAAAGTCTTCCCTTGCTCTTCCTTCTGCTCCCAAAGTGGAAGCACAGGAGAAATACATTTAAAAATAATGAACTTTAAGCATCATGTCCTATTAAGAGTATTACAAACCATCAAGTGCTCTAAAACCAATGATTAATGAAGTCTGGGTGATTTTAGTGTCATACCATGACTGATTTGGGAAGAAGCTACCTTTTTTTTTTTTTTTTTCTCAAAGGAGGACACATTTGGACCTATTACTTTTCTGGCAAGTAACTAGAAATCTCCCTTCATGATGAAAAAGAAAAAGAAACATAGGTTGATTTGACTCCAATGTTTGTAAATTTGTGTCAGTTTGAAAAGAAGAATTCAATAAAATTCTCATCTTGGTTACTATATCTTCAGTCATCATTCACATTTCTTTAACCTGCCAGAGAAAAACCTCTTAGTAGTTGTTGCCTTAATGCACAGGGAATTTTTAAAAATGAATACGTGGCACTTGAGGAAAGTGTTTTCTGATGCTTTTAGGAACACTATGGCATGACATTGAGGAAAATAAAAGAATTTTGTTTTAAATGTTCATTTCTTTGGTTATCCTCACTTCTTTCAGAGTCCTTGTTAACATCCAGTGCCATTATGATCTCTTTAACTTCCACATCTTTCACCTTAAAATATTACCTACTTCACATGGCAATAAATTCTTTGTAAAGCTTATAGATATCACAAATTTTCACATTATGTTGTATTACATTATTATAATTACCTATTGATTTATTCAAGTTTGTGAGCAACCATTATGCCAGATATTATAATACCAGGTTATTGACATAAGAAACAGATGACTAACAATAATAGACTTGAGGAAGCAGGATGTGTAAATATGGTTATAATATGCTGTTATGTGTACTGTAGTAGAGGTAAGCTGGTTGCTTGCAACTACTGATTGTCCTGATAGATCATAAGAAGGAGTTAAATAAGCTCCCCAGGAGAGGTGACCCTTTTGTTTAGTCTTCAAGATAGGTGGTCATCAGCCAGAGTTGTGGGACCAGCACATGCTAAATTACAAGAGCTATGTCCCTACAAGGATATCAAGAAAGTAGAACATGGAGGGTAATGTGAAGAACACCACAAGGAAAGGTTCACAGGGTGATCAACTATGAAAGGCCTCATATTCATGGTAAGGCTTTTAGGTGGTACTGCCTTGTGGAGTTAGAAGAGGAGTCTAATCAGTTGAATACTTATTCACATCATCACAGTAGAAAACATTCTCTGGCTGCACTATAGAGATTGTGTTGGAAATAAGCAAGAATGCTAAACGGGAGGCTAGCTGGAGGGTTTGTTGTAATCTAGAATGAGACCTGAGTGAGGCAATGGTGACAAGGATGGAGAAGAAGGGGGGGTAGTCAAGGACTGTTTAAGAGGTAGAATGGTATACATGCCTCATTGATTTGAGGATGTGAAGAGTGAGGGATGAAAGTCTAGGTTTCTGGCTTTGACAAGAGGGTGTATAGCGATGCCAAGAAGCAGCACATGGAATTCAGAAGAGGATGAGATTTTACATGAAAAACTGAGGTTATTTTGACATATCTACTATAAGTACCTGTGGTTAATCCAAAGTCAGACCTATCGTGTATTGTTGAGGGCTTAGGTCAGATGTGGGTGAAAGATGAAGATCTGAGATTTATCAGGTCTTAGCTAAAGCTGTGAGAATGGATGAGATAAATCAGAACATGTATAAAAGATGGACGAAAAAATACTGAACTGGGAAAAAATAACATTTAAGGAGGGGACAGAGGAAAGGGAGAGTGCAGATAAACTTAGATATAAATTCAGAAGTATAAAGTCCTAAAAACCAAGAAGTAAGAGGATTTCAGATATAAGCGAGAAAAAGTAGTCACTGGGATCCAGTTCTGCTGAGAGAATGAATAAGAATGAAGAAGAATGAGAAAGAGTTACCGAGGTTTAACACCACGGTGGTCACTGGTGATCCTTGGGTGATGCTCTCACTATACAGTAGAGACAATAGCCAGGCTTCAGGAATGAGGACTGATTGGGTTGTGAAGGATCATTGAGTATTGTTACCAGGGCATGTCTTTCATGAGAACTCCCAGGGAAGGAAGGACGTATGCACTACACATACTGCTTGGTCCACTTGTAGTTTTATGCCCTGGCACAAGGTAGTATACATTCTAAGGAATGGGCAACTTTTCCTAATTTTTACAAAGACATTGGTGGGTTAGCTGAGGGATGAGGGAAGATGCTATTTTCTAGTATTATTAACTATGAAGAGGAAAAGGAGGATAAAAGTTACAGGGATGTAAGATTTGTTTGATTTTTAAAGATTGGCTAGACTTGAAGATAGTTAAAGGCCAGAGGCTGAAAAACATAGTAAAAACAATTTAGAAACAAGTAAAAAAAGAAAAAAAAAAGAATAATAATACACAGAAGGCCCTAAGGAGGCAGAAGAGAATGAGATCTAGAGGCAATTAAAAAAGAAATTAGACTTGACCAGAAGGAGAGATTTCTTTTACTGACATGGAGAAAGGATAAGAATGGGAGAAGAGGTAGACTGAAGGGAAATAGCAAATCAAACAAACAAGGAAAACCCCACTAAAAACAGGCAGAAATAAAACAACCAACAGCGGTCAAAAGAGACCAATTAGAAGTACTCAAAATGACATCTCTGCTAATTGACAAAAAGTCAGTAAACTACTCAAAACTGGACACAAAGTGAGACTAAATTGATAGCCCAGCCATTTGTCCAGATGTAGTTAAGGGGACAAAGAAATAACGTCAAAAAGGAAAAGAGAAGACACATGGCAGATACAGTGAAAAGGTCCGCAGATACTTAAGAGAAATTCTAAAAGTTAATAAAAAGGACAGCCTGTATACAAGACAGAAAGAGTTAATGCATAGAATTTTCTAGAATTGAAGAAAGATAGGCGTTCTACATTAAAACATTCACACCAGCCACCAAACAGTTTTTTTTTTCCCCCCAAACAGTTTGAATAAAGAACGGATAGTGATTGTGATAGATCGGGAAAAAAGAAGAAATATTCAAGGCTCCAAGAGGGAAGATAGGTTACCTGTTGTGGCAGGTTGAATTACTTGCTTATGAAATCTTTCGTCCCTATCCTTGTCACAGTAGGTGCTGTATACTCCCCTGCCCCTTGGTTTTGGACTTGTCCAAAGGAATATGGGTAGAACTAACAATATATAAACTCTGAATATGAATCTCTCTTTAGTTTGAAGTATCTCCTAAAGGGCATGTCCCAGGTAAGCTATTGCTTCAGCCTGGGTCCTAGGATAAAGACAGGAGAAGCAGGCCTGAACATAACAAATTCTGAAGGTCCAGTTAGGCCCATCAAGCCTGGCCACCATCACCTGAATTGCAGTCCGTGTATACACCTGTCAGCATGAAATAAATGAATGCTGTTTTAAGTCACTGAGATTTTACAGTTCTTTTGTTATATAATATTACTGAAGCAGAAACCTGACTGAGAAACCTACAAAGAAACAGTAATTAAACTAAGAATATATTTTTCATTGAGATTAAAAAATAACAGAAGTTGAAGAAGTAATATCCTAAAAGGTGTACAAGAATAAAATGTCAACCTAATGTTTCTACCCAGTTAACTGTCTTATAATAATTGTGTGTGAAATAGACATTTTCAGACATGTATAGTCTATGAGATTATATAACTTATAGATTTTTTTTTTACTGAAAAATGTACTTCAGAATGTACCTAGAGAGAAGCAATAGAGTACATTCTGAAGTTATTCACAAGGCAGAAGATTTAGAAACTATTGATAAATGTAATTGACTCTAAGAATAAGAACATTTGTCTTTAAAGATGTGTAATTCTACATAATCATAAAGGAAATGCATGTGTCTCTGCGTGTATGTATATGTAATATATTATTTATTTATTTATATGCAATTTGTAGATTCTTAACTGTCAGAAGATTTAAAAAAAAAAGAATAAGGGGTGCCTATATGGTTCATTTGGTTAGGTGTCTAACTCTAGGTTTTGACTCAGGTCATGATCTCAGGGTTGTAAGATTCAGCCCCATGTTGGACTCTGCACTGGGCGTGGAGCCTGCTTGGGATTCTCTCTCTGTCTCTCTTTCCCTCTCTCTCTTACTCTCTCTCTCCCTCTTCCACTGCCCCTCCCTTTCTCTCTCTATAAAAACAAAACAAAAAAAAATTAAAAAGGCTTAAAAAAGCAGGAGAGGAATGGTAGAAACAAGACCAAATGTATGAATAATTTCAATAAATCTAAATGGATTGTATCTGCTACTAAAGAAAGTCTATTGAAATTCCAAAACAAAGAGACTTCTACATATGACTGATGAGATATATTTAAGCCAAATGACTCAGAATTGCTGAAAATAAAGAGAAGTAAAAAGATATAGCCTAAAATTCTAACCCAATTTAAGTAGATAGAGCACTATTAATATCAGACAAAATACATTTTAGGGAAATAAATAAAATTTAGGGAAAAAGGACTAGCAGTCATAGCTAAGGATAGCAGATACTCAGAAATAAACTTTTAGCAAGACATGGTAATTATTTACTTTTTGCATATAGCAATAAGACTTCAAATTATCTAATGCAAAACAGATTTATTATTATTTTTTTTAATTTTAATTTTATTTATTTATGATAGGCACACAGTGAGAGAGAGAGAGAGAGAGAGAGGCAGAGACACAGGCAGAGGGAGAAGCAGGCTCCATGCACCGGGAGCCTGACGTGGGATTCGATCCCGGGTCTCCAGGATTGCGCCCTGGGCCAAAGGCAGGCGCTAAACCACTGCGCCACCCAGGGATCCCACAAAACAGATTTAATTTCAGGAAGAAACTGCCAAGCAATAATTATAGTAGCAGATTTTAACACATTTTAGAACCAATATATTTAATTGACAGATATCTAGTAAGTCCACATAAGATTTGAATTTGAATATACATATTATTTTCTATATATAGAAAATATTTTTCAATATATTGAAAAAAATTATATTCTATATATTATATATTATATATTATTATATATTATATATTTTTATTATATATTTTTTCAATTATATTATTTTTCATTTCCATTTTCAAATGGACTTAAAAAACAGAGCTTTTATAAGGTCAGAAAAATTCCAGAGAGTATACAGCATACAGATTATTTTCTCTGACTACAATTTAATTGCATCAGAAATTAACATATAAAACGGCTAATTCTCTTATTCAACATTCTAAAAAAAGAAGAAAATAAAATTAAATAATTGATGGTTTCAAATATATCACTGGAAATTAAAAAGTACATACGTGACCATGTGAGTTTGTGAGAATTGTACATTTAGTTTTGTCCGACTGGCCAATTTCTTTTTTTTTAAGGTGTCTCTAGACATTTATATTTCTGTGTATAATTTCCTGATTTTTAAATATCAACAGCGCATTCAATTTTTGTTTCTCAACTTTTTGTGGGCACATGCCTGTGGGCTGGATTTGGTTGGAGGGCCAGAAACAGCTCTGGTTGACTTTTCCAACTTTGCCATGGCGATCTGAAGGGTGGCTTGGAGAAAGAGTAGATCCATCCATTCTCCTTGACCTCTTCTTGCTCAGGTAACGACCAGAGCCTCCTGCCAGCTGGAGTCCAGTTTCCAACTGGGAGCCCGGGATGCTACTCTTAGCCTAGTCACTGCCCTCCTGAAAGCTGTTTGGTTATCTTATCTGACCCCATCACCTTTTTGTTTTCTCCTCACAATTTAACATTTCTGCTCAAATGCGTCTATCAGTGTTTAAGACCAGTCCTAAATATTCTTGCCAGTGTCTTGTAGAGCTTCTTTTTCAGCCTTATTTTTAAAAAGTCCAAATGAGAATGATGTTCTTTTCTCGTGGGTTAGGTGTAGTCTATCACTGACTTTTAAAGTTATTTTATGAGATTTAAGGTAAAAACTAATATTTGCAAACCTCTTCCTTCAAATAAGGATTATCTTTTTAAGAGAACACTTAGCCAAAACACTCCCTGTAAATTGTTCTTTATCGGAAAAATCTGGCGTTATTCAACGCTGTGACATCAACTCTGAAGTGAGAAGAACATGTGAAACCAATATTCTGTTTTGTATTCAGTGATTGTCGTCCCATTATTGGTCCACTGCTCTATGACCCAATGTTGTAGTTTTATTTAAAAGATTTTGGGGAATTATTTTTCTTCTTGTTTTTGTTATTCCTAGTAAATTGCAATATTGACATATAAGGTTTCTCTCTACATTTGGAGCTGTGCCAGAAACACAATGCCAAGATCACAATCAGAAACAAATATATTCTGGAATAATGTAGGGGGACCATCAGAACTGGCCTATAGCTTGCCAAGAAATGTCAGCCTTTTATACAACAGGAAATCAGTTCACTTACAAGGCAATCCTCTTGTTGAGAACTTTCTTAATCAGAAGATGTGGATACACAGAAAAGAAAGGAAGACTCATGCACTTAGTTTAATCTTTTTAGCTTTAAACTAGTGTTGGCTGATGCATCAGGATAAATAATTGACACCAGGGTGATAGTCAAAGGCCTCAATTATCTGGTTTGTTTTCTTATTTCTGCATTTTACTTTGTCCATTGTGTTACACTCTGTCAGGAAATAGGGTGGAAAGTACGGTTCTTATTCTAGGTATATTGCAGGGAATCTAGGGGATTCTCATACATGCACTTTTTTTTATTATTATTGTAAAAAGGAAAGATTTTTTAAAAATTAGTTTATCTGGCCAGCGCCTCTCAGGTTTGATACTGTCTACACTGTGAAGCTTACCATTATTCCGCCTGCAGAGTAAGGCCTGTACGAACTATGAACATTAATGTCTAGAAATTAAGTTGAGTAAGTATATTTTCTATTTTATTTAGCATTCACAACCAAAAAGGGGCTATTTTTGATGACTACAATCAACTGCCTTCATGCCCAAGTCTAAGCTTCCTAAATCAGAAAGTGCCAGAAATTACACTTTGAACCTCCAAATAGTGTGAGTTGAACAGAAGTGTATTTTTGGATACCAAATGTGCTCTCATATCCTTCCAACTCTGCAAAATCAAACAAGCAGGAATTTCATTATCTGGGCGTTGAGCCTTTATCCCTCACAACTGGCCCTGTCTTCCTGTGACCCTGTTCCACTGCACCAGACAGAGCCATAACTGTTTCCCAGTGTTCATTTCCATCACAGCACCACCCCCTTCATCCTCCTCCCTCTCCCTCTCCCCTTCCAGCAGCGAAATGCTTCAACAGAAGGGAGAGAAAACTCAAAGAATCCCCCTTTACTAACTAGAACTAAGATGAATTGTGTCAAGAGTTCAGAGCCCCGTTGTTGCTTTGGCATGAAATCACTGCCCTTGGTTTCTGCCAAGGCGGGTGTCAGCTGGTGAATTATAACACTGGCAGACAGGACTGAGATAAGCAAAAAATACAATGACAGCTGCTACACAGAACTATTCTTTCTGGCCTAGTGAATACAGAAATACATTGTGTAAATAAAGACAGACAGCTTCATTATGCAATTGTCTGCTACTGTGTCACTGCTAAAGAACAAGTATTGATTCTGAAAAATAGATCCAGACTCTCCAAGCTAATATGGTCTTGCTCTTGGCATGCATGGGACATTAAGGAAAGTAATTCATCTAATCTAACTTCCTAACATTAGAGCTGCACCAATATGTAAATTTAGGATAACATCTCATTGCTTTAGATAGTTGAAATTCAGCATTTTTTCAAAAGCTTATTTTGCATTCAAGTCCTCAACTATATATATATATTTATATTTATATGTAACATAAATATAAATATTTAGAAAGTAAGATCTTAGGGCTTTGACTGCGTCTTCATGAATTACAAAATCAAGTGGGCGTGTTAGTCTGTTCAGGTTGCCATAAGGAAATACCGTAAAGCAAATACCAAATAATACGGAAAAAAATATCATGAAATACTGGATGGCTTAAACAACGGAAATTTATTTTCTCATAGTGTTGGATATTGGAGTCCCAGGTTCAGTAGGGTCACTCATTTTCTGGTGAGGGCTCTTCCTGGCTTGCAGATGGTCTTCTCATAGTGTCCTCATATGGCAAAGAAAACAAAACAGAAAAAAGCTTTCTGGCATCTCTTCTTATAAAACACTAATCATATCAGATCAGCGCCTCACCCCTATGAGCCCATTTAGCTTTAATTGTTTTTTAGAAGCCTCATTTCCAGACATAACCACAATGGGGATTAAGGCTTCAACACAGGGATTTTGGGGGGCACAGGTCCACAACAGTGTGTTTGGGCCAACTTGATTGTTGTTACAAATGAACTGCTTACTGAACCTAATCATTTATCTTCTGGTTGGTGATTTCTAATATACTAAATAGTATTTTCAGTAAGATAGTATGCTGTGACTATCTTTTCTCATTTATTACACAAGAAATGAAGCAGGAGAGGCAAGACGTGTGTATAGTGCAGTGGTCTTCACAGCATGGTTCATGGACATCACTGGGGCCCCAAGACCAATGTGGCAAGGCCAAACATATTTTCAGAACAATACTCAGTTGCTATTTGCCTTTTTCATGTATTGACATTCAAGCTGAAAGTACAAAAGTAATAGGGGCAAAATTGCTGGCACCTTAACATGAATCAAGGTAGGGACAGCAAACCATACTAGTAGTCATGACTTAACTACCCATGCGATTTGGTCTCTGTCTCAAGTCAGGCCATTTACTTATATACACATATATATATGTGCCAATTTCAGTGAAGATTGCCCTTGATTAAAAGGTGAAATTCATAACTTTTATTAGAATTTTACCCTTAAGTACCCATCTCTTTAATATTTTGTGGGCCCAGATGAAATGCATAAAGCCCTTGCTGCTTACTGAAGTATGATGGTTGATGGTAACACTGAGGAAAAGCATTCGTGTGATTGATTGTTTGAGTTGTAAGCGGAACTGGTCACTTTTTTCATGAAACACTGTTTTTACTTGAAAGAACAATTGACAAACAAATTATAGTTATTCAGACTTGGGTATTTGGCAGACATTTTCTTGAAAACTAATGAAGTCACTAATGAAGCGTGTCATTTCAAGGAAAACAACTGACAAAATTTGTTTCCAATGATAAAATTCAAGCTTTCAAGGGAAAATTCAAATATTGGAAAAGTTGTTATTTACCACTGTAGCTTGAAAGTACTTAAAAGACTTCAGTGATGTTAACAGATGCATTTCTTTCTTTCTTTCCTTCTTTCTTTCTTCTTTTTTTTATCTTATGCAAAGAAGTGTGTCCACACCCAGAAACTGCATAACTCAGTGAACCAGTATTTTCTATATGGTCAATGATTCATGTTCCACAATCATTTATGGATAAAGGAGTCATTCAGCACACAATACAGACCAGTGGATTCTAAGCTGAAGAAATTCCCTGATATGGTTTCAAATTCCACTGGAGTTAACCTTCAAGGAACCACCTTTGATTGAACTTTCTGTATAATATCAAAAATGAAAAACACAACACTTAACAATAACAGGAGTTATTGACGTACTCCTCACTTATCTCTCCACGTGTTGGTATGAAGCTGGACCTTCTTTGTATATTTTAACCAAAACAATCTTTTTACAGATTGAGCAGAAGCTGATATGAGAATCCAGGTGTCCTCTATTAAAGGAGTTACTTGGGAGCTTTGGCAAAAATGGAAAAATGTCACTCTTCCTAGTCATTTTTTTTGTTTTGTTTCGAAAAGAAAGTTACTTTTTTGGTTAAAAATCTGCTATCTCTGTTAGCATGTAATGTGATTCTTAAGATTAATTTAAATGAATTAATAAACAATATTTTATAAAATTTTCAGTTTTATAGTAGACTTTGAGAGAGAGAGAGAGAGAGAGAGCCTACATAAACAAAACTTCTTTGGGGTTCTTGATAGTTTTTGATAGTGTGAAGGGTCCTGGGAACAAAACAGTGTGAGAGCCACCAGTGCAGAAAAAATAAAAGAACATTTGACAACTGAAAACTGTTTTGTT
Source organism: Vulpes lagopus (assembly GCF_018345385.1). Lineage (NCBI taxonomy): Eukaryota > Metazoa > Chordata > Mammalia > Carnivora > Canidae > Vulpes > Vulpes lagopus. The sequence continues at coordinate 3,479,016 of NC_054824.1, forward strand.
TTGTTTTCATGTAACTTCTGCTAGTGTGTGTGTGTGTGTGTGTGTGTGTGTGTGTGTGTGTGCGCGCGCGCGCGCATTGGGGCAAGTTACATAATTCTGAGCTGTAGTTACACCTTTTATAAAGTAGAGATAATAAGGTGTATTTCAGATAGTCTTTGTAAGGATTTACCTAATGAGATCGTGCATATGAAAAAAACTTTATAAACTTAAGCAATTTCAGTTGCTGTGTTGTTATTGCCTCTAGCATAGATTTGCAGAACTGGAAAGATATTAAAAGCACACAGATTTTTTTCCCATTACCTTTTTATTCCTGACTTGCCCCTCTTAATCCTGCTTATCAACAAGAAAGCAAAGATGATACAGGTTACTCGTTTATTCGAAGATCTCTTCAACACAGCCCCAATCGACCTGTCCCTAGTTACCTTCTGCAAGGGCTGTAAGACCAGGACCCAGAGGCTCTGCAAAGGAGTTCTGCTCCCAGGGCCCACATCGTGCTTTTTGCTGATGCTGTGTCCTCTGCCTGGGATGGCACATAGGACTCCTCCATCTTCAACACCTGCCTCAAAATCCTTACGCAGCTATACCTGCCGCTCCTCTCCTTTCCTGAATTTGGAAATGACTTTCTCTCTCTTGATTCTGCATATTAATTTAGTCTCTTGGCAGGTGTTTCTCCTGGTTTACTTGCCTTTGCAGTATTTAAGCTCAGGCCACTTCTCTTGGATCGTGATTCTCATCAAAAGGAATTTATTAAGTTCACCCCTGTTATTCTCTGCAGAGAGTACTACTCAGGGGAGGTAATTAATAAATTTGCATTGAGTAGAACTGAACTTGCCAAAGGCTTTTTTATGTGGTGGAGAATAATTTGTTTATAAGGAACAAGGTGGCATATGAGGCTCAAATTCTTTTGAAGTCTGAAAACAATTCTCTTAGCATGCATTGTAGAGGAAACATCAAAAGATTATTTGTGATTTTGTTACCGAAGCGAGTAAACATTGCTTCCCTCATATCTCTCTCATAACTTTCTGTCACTGGTGATATATATGTCATGCAGAGCTTTGCAGCACACCCACAAGTTTCCATGGGCCAGTTTCATGAGTTAATTCAGTAAATTGAACAGATAAAACAGAAAAATCATTCAAACTGCACTCTATTTTGGAGACTTGATTTTGCTTTTGTGTATTTTTTTTTTTCTTTGCAGAAATCGGTTTGCTTCTGTAGAGATTGTTAATTTTATTTTTTTCAGGTCTTAGAGGATCTCAAGCCTTTAATTCAGATTTAAAGATGGCCGTAGAGATTCCTTGTTCTTTGTCCTAAACTACAAGATTAGTAAGGAATAGCACTGACCAACAGGGCTTTTTAGAACAATGAAAATGTTCTCTATCTGTGCTACCCAACACAAGAGCTACTAGCTACAAGTGGCTTTTCAGCACATGAAATGTAGCTAGTGCCACTAAGAAACTCAGTTTTAATTTCTCTTCAGTTTAATAAATTTAAGCGGTTAGTGTCACTGGATTTGACAGTGCAGATGTCAACTGTGAGTCAAAAACTTTTGCCTACCTGGGACAACTGGCCATGAAAGGGTAAACTGAGAAAAATAATCTAAAAGTAAGTAAATTTACTATTTTCTTCAAGAAGCACAAAACAGGAAATGCTTTTTATTTTTAAGCTGTAGGAACAGGGAAGAAGAATTTATGGTGAGAGAAAAACAATAGAGAAAAGAGAAACACAAAAGCAGATATGCAAAATACCCTGTCTCCACTTTAACTACAAACTGAGGGGAAGGGAAAGGTAGACAGGACACTCCAGGGATTCTGAGAAGTTAATTCCATAAACTTTCATTTTACCCTGCATTTCATTTGGGTTGTGTCTTTAGGTTATTATCACGCTAATTGCACCCTTTTATATTCTTATCATTCTGTGTTCATTGTTCTCTATTATAATTGTTTTCTTTCATCAAACTTGAAAAGATTGATGTGCCCTAAGATAACTCTAGAATTTCACTAAGATAAAATGAATTCACTGTGTTGGCACAGTAAAGTCCAGAAAAATATTTCCCAAGGGATGCATAAAAGTAAGAGCAGGTGTGGGTATGCATTTATTTAGAAGAATGAATAAAGGAAATATCAGGGAAAAAAAAATAGTGTCCTTATTAACTAAGAAAGAGAAAAAATACTGTTTTAAGTCAAGGGAAATCTGGACATAATATTAGAGAATCTATTACTTCTTTGATTCCCTCATTTCTTTAATAAATGATCTATGAAGCTATAAAATTTAGGGGGTCGACAATTGGTAAACATCTTAGTAAAGGTCATTAGGTTCCACAAAGAAAAGTTAATAGTATTCACTCCTTAGTAATCTCTAGACTGTGAAGAATATTGATTCAGCGACATCTGCGAAGGCAGGTGGTAGGCCTAATGACTACTTCAGCGGCAAATCAAATCCACAGCATTACCGTCACAGCTGATAATGTCTTAAAGACCACCGGTAAAGGCAAGAAAGCAGGGAATTGAATTTTAAATATATATTTTTAAAAGATTGAATTTATTTGACAGAGAGAAAGAGAGAAAATGCACAAGCAAGGGGAGTGGCAGGCAGAGGAAGAGGCAGGCTCTGAGCTGAGTAGGAAGCCTGACATGGGACTCAATTCTAGGACGCTGGGATCATGCCCCCATCCCAAGGCAGATGCTTAACTTACTGCGACACGCAGGTGCTGTGAATTTTAAGTCTTGAGCACTATCTCAGCGAAGCAAACTGTATTTTTGAAAATAGAATAAACTTATTTTACGCTCCTTATTTCTGAGAATACTCCTTCTCAAACATTTCAACACTCTCTGAAACCCTTTAAGCAGTAGCTATCTATAATATGGCCATAATTTCACTAGCATTAAAAAAAAAAAAACCTCAGTAACAACTTTGAAGTTTCATTACATATTAAATCGAACAAAAGGCAGTGTTTCTTAAACTTATGGCCCTGGAACATTTCGAAATTATTTTAGAGGATATCAATAGCAGTGTTTATCTGTTTAAAATAGGATGGGATAGACTGGAGTGTGTTGCATGTAGCAAAAGTATATATATTAAATTGTGAGATTTTGTTTCATTTAGATAAATATATATTTATTTGTATATTGGTTATATTGTATAATATTTTCTGTTTTAATTTACCTTGCCAAAGCCTGTTCTAAATAAATACTCCATTGATTTAGTTCTAGTGCAAAATAGAACTAAACTTTCTACACATAGAAGCACACATTTTTTTCCCTTGGCAATGGACAAAATTTTTTAACATACTTATGACAATTTCCTTGTTGGTATTTTTAAATTAAAAAGATAGTGAAGTTGAAATGCCTGGATGGTTCTGCGATTGAGCATCTGCCTTTGGCTCAGGGCATGATCCCAGGGTCCTGGGATCGAGTCCCACATCAAGCTCCCTGTAAGGAGCCTGCTTCTCCCTCTGCCTGTGTCTCTGTCTCTCTCTGTGTATCTGTCATGAGAAAAATAAATAAAATCTTAAAGATAGTAAAGTTATTGAATTTATTGAATTAAAAATATAGCTGTATGATAAATCCGTGTGTTTATCATGAGTTTTGTAGTTAAGAAGTGCAGGGAATGCTGTGGGCTCTTTCAGTCTTGAAATACATGCCATTCATTTCTGTGAAGTTTTCTTGAATTACTTCTTTGGTAATTTCCTTTCCTCTGTTTCTTTTGTTTTCCCTTTGTGGAACTTTTATTTTGATGTACTCCTAATGGACTAATTAGCTAATTTTTCATCTTATATATGTTTCATTGTGTTTTGCTCTATCTTCTGGAAGATTTCCTCATCTTTATCACCTAAACTGTCAGTGGGGTATTTTATTTATTCTTCTACCCTTTTAATATCCAGAATTACTTCCCTCCTATTGTTTTATGATTTTTTTAATGTTTCTATGCCTCTGACCACTTATAATGGCTACAGCTGACTGACGTTGACTATTTCCCTTTCCCCAACCAGTTAGGTTCTGATTATACTCCAGTGGGTTAGGATCTGGTTACTTACTTTCTCCTGAGGGCAGGCCTTAGGAAGAACAGAATGTTCTGGCATGTTTTATCCTCTCCCCTGGAAGCTGGAGGGGATTTTTTTCACTGGCAGTTCCTCCTTGAGGTCCAGTAGATAAAACTCACAAAACTATGGAAGGAAGGTCTTCCATAACTAGATATCCCCAGAGCTTTTAACTCTCATTTAAAATATCACTTTTTAGAGCATCCTTAGGGATCATGATATGAAAGAAGCTTCCTCATGAATATTTGGAATGAATGAACACTTTCTCCAAAGCAGTAGTAGTGTTGGGTGATCATAATGTATTTTGCACCGTATTCATAAAGATCTTTAAGTAAAAAACAATGATCATATGGGTTTGTAATCTAGGACAGTGTTTATATTAGAGGTCAGATATATAGTATGTGCTGCATAATATGCCAGCCTTCATACATACAAAGTCCTTTTTAATGTTCAGAAGTAGCCACATAAAGGAGGGATTATTTGACTCCTTCCATAGTGAGACGACTAAGGATTACTGAAGTTAAGCATTCGACCAAAGTCAGTTGAGGGGTACTGAGATCGAAATCCAAGAAATCTGATTAGAGTACTCATTCAATGCATTAAACAAAATGCAGAATGAAAATATCATAGTCTCTATTATTTAAACAAATGGCATCATGAAACTGAATGTTATCTTTTAAGTGAAAAACATTTATAGCTCTTTGATTACCATTTAGAGCTTTCTGATATTTGAGATGATTTTATATTTGGAATAGATTTTTCTGAAGACATTTGATAGTCAGAGATACTGCTGAGAACAAATAGTAAAAAGCTTTTCTTAGAGTGCAAATGTTTAGAAAGTGTGCTAACATTGAACAGTGTCATAAATTTTTTCTTGACCCCTACACACAAAAAAAGCAATGATCTTATAACATCAACAATAATGACTTCTAGTCTTTAAAATATATGGTATGCCTCAACACCTGAATTTTTGCTGTTGGGACACATTTTAAATAAATTTGTAGGACAAATGTACAGGTGATACAAATAATTAAAATGACTTCTTAAATCTAAGGATGTTCTTCGTAAAAACAAAGCTTTATATCTAAATAAAACAAAAAGTTTAAAATTTAGTCTTTTCTCAATGGTCATTTCATATTGAAATGTTTACTATTTCCTGGATTTCCAAACAAATAGTTTCACTCATTGTAAGTCTGTTTTGCTGTGTTTAGGGAAAGAATCGACTCTGGTTAGGTAACACTAATGGAATAAAATGTATTCCACCCAAGAGGCTCTTCCTTTAATACTTTCAGAATTGCATTTTAGAATTAAAAGTAAATTGCCAAAATGGTGGTGAAAAGTTTAACCACTTTGAGAATATAGACAAAAAGGAATGCAAAATTTAGTAGAGAATTATTTTTTTTTAATACCAGGGTTATATAATTTCAAACTAGTTTTTCCATAAGGATAAGGAATTCCCTTCTGAAACATAAAACGAAATGTCTATTAACAGCACCCCATAGGATTGCTTTTTGCAATCTCTGTGTTTTTATGGCAGTGAGAGATAAAAATTAATGTTCTTGGATTCTTTTTCTTGTTGTTCATCGCAACATCGGGTGCTGCGTATGCATGGTGTTTTTACTATGCCAGTATCTCAGACTATCCATAAAGTGAGTTTATTATAAAGCATATATATCTTCTTCTAACTAAATTGGAGAGACAAAATGTAATCATCTCATGCAGTTTACTGCTATTGTAGTCTCACGTGATCACTCAATGTGGAATGTAGTTCACATGAGGACTTCATATAATTTCTTCCAAATTTATTCAATTTGTTTTGCTCTGGAATTCATAATGCCATGGATTTTATTCTGAAATATCTTTACCTCATTTTATTCCCAATCCATCTCCAATTTTATATCCTTCTCAATCTCCTCATAAAATAAAACCAAACAAAGCAAATAGCTAAAGAAGAACATTACTTGCAAATGTCTTTTATTGTTGTAATAAATTAGTTTGTTTCTCTGTCAATATTAAGGATATCCAAACAAGAGTAACAATAACCTAAGTGATCAACATGCTGCAATTGCATCCGTTCTTTGCTATACTTCATTGAGAAGCAAGCTGGGTCAGAGTCTACAAGCCTGTGCTTCTAATATTTACCAGACTCTTAAAACCAGTTTATGTTCAGTTATGTTCTGTCCAAATATACACAGGTTTTGCTAAGTCTGTATTTTAGAATGGAATTGCTAGAAGGGCTGTGTATTTCAGGGTTAGGCTAGTAAAGTTTAAAGACCTGTATTGTGTCTCACTCAAGGGCTCTCAACAGGATTCCAAACTCCCAGTACTCTTGCTAACCTCACGCTGCCTTCACTAGAATCTAGGAAATATGTATTAATCTGTAAACATTCATGCCCCACAATATATACAAATACACTCTGTGCGTCTCTGTCTGCAAAGTAGATATATTGGAAGAAGATCAAGCAAGTGGTTAAGTCAGAGAATGGGAAGGCATGGAATTTAACCAGTATTTTTAAGGTAAAAAAAAAGCAAGGACATACACGGTAAGTGAAATGTATTTTGAGCCATGAAGGTCGTTATGAGCCCATATTCTGTCAATGACAATTTTGAACATACTGCAAGGAAAGGAAATTATATCCCCAGGAAATGCTGGCAAGTTGAAAAGCTTTCATTAGACATGAGCAAAATGGAGTGCTTATATGAAAAAGTTGGTCCAATGTCATTTTTGATTTTAAAAAAATCGAATTGTGTGTTTTTCTTCTAACTAATAATTGAAATAATTCATAATGCGGTGTTGAACAATGAATATAAAAGAATAATTAATTATTTATGTGAACTATAAGAATCACTGCTTAGAAAACACAAAGATGTTTATATTTTATTGTTTTTCTTTTCTCAAGAGATATCTGTTTAAATAATTCATTCAACCTAGTACTCCTTTTTATCCTTACCTGGGAATATGTCATATTGTCTGAAACACCATAATATTGTTTTTTTCTAATTTACATGTGTCTATTATGTACATTTAAGCTATACCTTGTATTCCCCCCCCCCCCATATTTATTATCATAGCAACAACTTCTTCCCAAGGCACTTTTCATTTGAAAATGTTAATAGCAAAAGCACTAGGAGTGGTAAGGTATAGACAATATTAATGAGGATGTCTCAAGGATCTTCAAATTGATCATTTTTCTCTAAGTGGTGTAAAAAAATATTTTAAGCTATGAATTAGAAGACCAAGCATACAGTATGATAATAAATGAATTCTACAAATTTCAACACACTTGCAATTACCAAGTACCCCAAGTATAACCAAATTTTTACCATTCAAGGTTTTGTTTTTTAAGATACTCAAAGCTATTATGCCATCCCCAATCACAAAGAAGGATGATTTCGTAGATTAGGCATTGTTTGTGTTGCTATTATTTGAAGAGGTGGTGGGAAGTTCCTTGCCCAATTCCTGCTTCCTCAGGGTCCCAAATAGTTATTGTTTCCTCTGGACACAAATATTCTGAAGGTCTGCTCTGTTGCCTTGTGTATGCCTCAGAGGAAGGGAGGGGACCCTCTTTTCACTCCCTGATTGTACAAACCATTGACTGGTGGGACGTGTGGAGGAAAGCTCTGTGTCAGAGAGCCTGCTTACCTACATGAGGAAGCTCTTTGCTGGACTTTGCTCTCTCTCTTTACACTGTAAATGCACCTCAAATTCTTCCAAAACATTACCCTAATTGTTTAAAAACCTGGAACCAATTATTTTTTTTTTTCCAAAATCTAAGCTTGTCCTTTAGAGTATGGGTTTTGTTTTTTATCAGAAAATAAACTGATCATGTAAAACTCTTGCTAGGAAGTAACAAATGGCTCAGAACATCTGTTTTTCCTTAAAAATTGTATTATATTTGGCATTTATCATTTTTAAAGCATCTAAAAATAAATCAAAAGGTATTGTTTTCTGATGCAATCCCACCACATTTATTCTTTTCAAAGCATTTGCAACTTGGTAGAGGTAAAATGTTTCTCTTTATAACATTTTTCTGAACGACTGGAAGCAGTACTTGACTTTTTCTTTCAATTTAATAGCTTTTTTAAAAAAAAGATTTATTTATTTATTTATTTATTTATTTATTTATTTATATCTTTTTATTTACATATTTAGACAGAGAGAGAAAGCTCAAGTGGGTGAGGCAGAGGGATAGGGAGAGTCTCAAGCAAACTCCATGCTGAGCATGGAGCCTGACACAGGGCTTGATCTCACAACTCTGAGATCACAACCTGAGTCAAAACCAAGCGTTGGAGCTTAACTAACTGTGTCGCCGAGGCACCCTGTCAATTTAATGAGCTTTAATTGAACTCTTACTATGTGCTAAGCACTATTCTGAGTGCTAAGAATGAATATGAAGAAAATCCTGGCCTCACAGAGCTTTCCAATACAAAAGACAAACACTTACACACTGATAATATAGGTATAAAATAAGAAATTATCAATCAGCGAAGTAAATGGAAGGACACACAAGCCACAAAGACAGGTCAGCAGAGAGAGGTGGATAGTGATAGTCAAGGAAGGTTTCCTAAGGATGGCATGTCTGAATATCTGAATAACTCTTCCATAGTTCAATAACAACTTACCCAACAGCGTAAAGCTGATGAGGTGGAGTAACGAAGCAGAAAGATGATGTTATGTGTTGAATACTGTCCTCGATATCTCTGAAGATGGCCTTATTTGGATCTTTACCAAGTTAAAAGGAGGTTATTAAGATATGGCCTAATATAATGTAATTGGTGTCCTTACAAAAATGAAAAATTCGGAGACAGAGTGGCACACAAGGGAAAACACCATGTGAACATCGAGGAGAGATCAGAGTGATACAATTAAATTTTCCCTCATGGCCCTCAAGAAGGAACTAACCCTGGTGACACCTTGATCCTGGACTTTCTAATCCCCAGAACTGTGTTTCTATTGTTTAAACCACCCAGTTTGTGGTACTTTGTTATGGCACCCCAGGCCAATTCATACAGATTGGTGAAGCCTTAGGGGTAGGGAATGAATAAAAAAAAAAAAATGAGTTGAGGAACTACCAGTGGGTCAGGACGCTAGGCTTATAAAAGCATGTGCTGGCCGAGTACCTAGAAGTAGGTTCTCTCAGTTAACAGCAAGGATTTCCAGAGGGCTACGTCCAGGAGTTGGACTTTATCAAACAGGTAATGGGGATTCATCCAAGAATCTTAATAGAGTGATGTCACCATATTTTTGTTAAAAAAAAAAAAAAAAAACACAATCTGGCAGCAGTGTGAATGCTGTTTGGGGAAAAGAGTAGTAGGAGATGTTGTAAACGGGGGTCTCCCCGGCCACACTGACCAGATTCTAGCGATGCTTGGGTAATTTAAAGGTGTCTTCAGGACAAATTGCTGATAGTACCAAAGAGTCTGTCTTGCAGAGACCAAAACATCAAACCAAACCAGTGGGAAGTTCATTCACATTTGTATTCTGCACATTAACTAAAATCAAAGAACAGGGAAGATGCTGCTTGAGTCTTAGAGAAGATCAGAATGTCTTTCCCCCAAATTACAGTGATTATACTTCATGGAAAACACTTACTGGATAGGGATGTTTCTTGACTTGTGAGGAATAGGCTCCATATAATAAGGTGCATTTTGCTAATCACAGGCTCTCACATACTAATGGACAAGCTCCCCAAAGGCTAACTATTGTCTTTTATTGGCTCTTTATTAAGTGGCCTGCAGTGTAGATAATCATTTTCACTGAATCTGACATGCAGCTTAGTTGAACCAGCGTGGAAAAAAAAATCGTAGGTTGAAAAGCCAAAGTCTTAGAAGTGAAAATTACAAAGCTGAGAGTACTTTGAGCCAGTTGGTCTATTCAGCACCATCTTAGTGTTTGACAATATTATAAAGGGGCATGACTGAAAATAAAAACAACTCTAAAAATACATTTCTGTGTGCTTGGCAAATTATTACTTTTAGTGTGGCTGCTTAAATACCTCTTTGTGCTTCTTTTTTTTTTTTCTTTTGGCATAAGCTTAGTACATACGACAGTATATTGACATTTTCATCTATGGGGTCACTGAACATCTGTGCAGAGCCTTACACATGGATGATCATAAATTTCCTTGACCTAGAATCATTTCTTATCTAGATAAGTACATTTATATATTTATCATTTCTTATATATTTATTTAATCATGTCCTATATATTTCCCAGAGGACAACTCCCCTCTCAGCCTGCTCACAGCTTCTCTGACTGGCAATAGAAACAAGACCAGCCCATCCTGTAAACTGTGGAGCTAGGGAAGATTTCCTGAAGAGTTTATTGTAAAAAAACAACAACAAAAAAGTATAATATAAAAGTAAAATCCATATCATAATAAACAGGGTAAATTGTCCCTTGTGTTTGGGATATTATTTCTCCAAACCTTTTCAGAAGTGAACTAGAGCTGTCAGAAAGGCAACCGTGCTGGTAAGCTTATAATAATAAGTTCCAGCCTTTGCAGAGTCCTTATCATGTGGCAGCTATTTTACCACGCATTTTGTCTGTCTTAGTTTAGTTTTCATTACACTATATGAGATTGTTATTGTCCTTCTTTCACGGGGGGAAATAGTCTAGAAAGAGTTAGCAAAGTATTTAACAAGTGTAGTGTAGGGTGAAGCTGATTTTTCATGAAAGGAAATAATCATGAGGCCAAAAACCACGTCACATGCTCATAGGAGACGGCCTGTGGGTATTTGTACTGTGTCAATGCGGTGTGTACGCACATGTTTATATTTGTGGTACGTGAGGGTGAGCGTGTGTTGTGTTTGTGCGTGTATGTCTGTGCTATGGGAGTGTGTCGGGTGTGTTTATTGCGTGTTGGGGTCAGGGGCTGAGGGAGGACAGAGGAGGAGACCCCCATCCCTACGGAGCCTGTGTTGACGTGACCCATCCCTGTAATGGGGGGAATAGGCTTTACTCTGTATGTGAGGAAATGTGTCAGCATCGACCAAACTATCTGAAATGAATTGTTTGAAAGGCAAGTTTATTTACAATCATAAATGTATGTTGCACAGACCTTCCCTCTCTTTTTTTTTTTTTCCTTTGTTCGTATTCACCATTCCCACAGGGACACACACATGTCATCTGTGACTTGAGATAAGGCCACACACCAAATGACTCAACTCTTAAAAGGCCTGGTGAGGAATGTCCTCAGAAACGGAACAAGGATGCCCACAGTACAATGAGGCATACAATGAGGCGCCTGCCTGGCTCAGTTGGTAGAGCATTTGACTCGATCTTGGGGTCGTGAGTTCGAGCCCCAGGTTGGGGGTAGAAATTGCTTAATAAATAGAAGTTTAAAATAAAATAACATGAAGCATACTTAGGAACCCTTTATGGAACTATAGAATGCACCTAATTATGTACCTAGAGGCACATCTTGTACCTGTGGATTGTGTGATGTCTAAGTTTAGTTGTCAACTTCTGCTTGTTGGGGTTAATTTATTCACATAGGACACAAGACCAGAGCTTTAAGGAAGACATTGTTTCCAACAGGTCTCCAGATTTTGAAAACAGTCAGGCTCCGGATTGCAAAATTGCTCCCCCCACACAAGCCTGTTTTGCTAGTTTTAACATCTCTACACTTCTGATGGAGGATTATTTTCCCCTCGACTTTAGTCATACTAAAACCTGCACTTCTATTGTTTTTTGTTGTTGTTGTTGTTGTTCTCCTTTTACCCAGATGGCAACTGTGACAGGATTCAACTTACTGAATGCAAATATTCGACAAATATTCCAAATAGTCAGTGTCAACCACGAAGCACAAATATTAAACGTTAGCGTAAAAGACTAGAAATCTAGTTCACTCTTCCGACTCTCCACGACCTTGAAAGGTGTCTGCCAGTTGGCAGTAGCAGCTTCATATGATCAAGCTGTTGACCTCCGCTGTGCCTTTCCAAGAACTCAAATGGTAACAGAGCTCTTACTTGGGAGTGGGGCTGCTCAGTTTAAATATTTTGTTTTTAATTCCCTCACACCTGCTACTGGGCCCAGGGAGGAGGTTTGCAAACACAGAGAGATACAGTGAGAGAGCTCTTAGGTCAGGGCTACAAAAACAAGCACCGTTTGTTTGTTTTGCCATAACAAAAAATGGCCACTTCCTCTCTGAAGAGCAGTGATAAGCTCTCCTGGAGGCGTGTGTTTGGCTCTTAATGAAATTAATCTTTCTATCTTAAGTCACAAAAAGAGCCTACGGCCTTCATAAGAGTTCACTAGAGTTCACACCCCAGTTCCTCAATACCACCCCTTCTTCCTCACAAATCTTCCTCTTCCAGCCCCAACAAACCTAAGGAGGAGAAAGAAGCAAAGCAACAAATGCACCCCCCTCCTCCACCCCCCCCCCCCCGCCCCCGCCACCACCTCACAGTGATACCAGTATTCTCCAGAGGTTAACATTTCAGCTTGCAAATGCATTATCTAAAATGAGGCAGATAAATATAAAATACCTGCATGTCTTTCTCTTCTATATGCCATTAGTGAAATACACTTGAGTCTACTGATAGGAGGAAACGTAATTTCAACCCTATAGAAATTCTCAGTGCAAATACTTGCTTATTGCAACAAACATTAAGTGCAGCAAATTTGCCTGCTTTGTATTAGGAGAGTGGTAATTTGGCTTTATAACATGTATAAATAAATAGATTAGCACAAATGTGCTAATTCTCAGAAGAAAGATAGCTCTTTTAAGATGTAGATTTGAATATGAGGCTTAATTATTTCTGAGACAAATCATTTGCTTATTACATCCACCTTAATAAAAGATCATTTACGAGGTAAGTAAGGCCTTCGGGGCAATGTTAAACCTTCCTGGGAAGGGAGAGACAAAGTCTCAGAGCCGCCATGGTGCAGTTGAGAAGAGAGACTGGCTTCTTACCAGAACTTTTGTGACTTAAACTGTTTTGTGGGCGTATTTTTGACTTGTGATTTCCTAATGTTACGGGGTGGGAGAGTCTGTACTGTGTGAATGGAGGTCTCCGTTCTGGGATTCCCCATGAAAGATCTGTGTGAGGAACCACAGGTTCCAATAAAGCTGGGCCCAGGTGCCTGGGTGGCTCAGTTGGTTACGCAGCTGCCTTCAGCTCAGGTCCGGATCCCAGGGTCCTGGGGTGGAGACCTGTATCCTGTTCCTTCCTTGCTCAGTGGGGAGTCTGCTTCTCCTTCTCTCTCCCCATCTACTGCTCCCCCTGCTTGTGCTCTTTCTCTCTGTCATATAAATAAATAGAAAACCTTAAAAAAAAAAAAAAAAAAGATAGCCTGAAGGAAAGTAGGAGGCACAAAGCAGTTTACCAAGGACAGTGCACTCTCAAGTAGAGGAGTGGATAGGCCCAGAGGTGTGGATTGTCCTGAGGCCACAGGGGTCTTTTCTTCTTGTTGGGTGTGTGTGTGTGTGTCTTGGGTCATGGAGTAGGTGACCTGTCATGGAGGTTGCTCCAACCTTTTGGGGGACTCCTCCCCTGCAAACCTACAAAGTGTATAGGAACCATGGTGGCATTCTTCCCCCAGTGTGGTGGGGCCAGGAGTGGCTCAAACTGTGATGCCAATGAATTGTAGTGAGTCTGGGGTTAGGCTGGGGCAGCGGTGGAAGAGGAGAGCACATGCTCTGCACCTGCTGCTCTAGGTCTGTTAGCTCCGGGGTCTCAGAAGCCACAAGGCCAAGATGTTGAGGGGTCTTGGAGGCCACAGAGTCTGAATGTTGTGCCCCCAGGCTTGTACTGTGTAACCTGTTTATCACTGTCCTTGGCTTCTAACAAACTGCTCCATCACTAAGAGGTCACAAATACCAAAAGTCGCAATTCTTTCTCTAACGTCATTTCAGAGAAGAAAAAGTCTAGTGCAAAACTATTTTTTTTTAAAGATTTTATTTGTTTATTCATGAGAGACACAGAGACACAGGCAGAGGGAGAAGCAGGTTCCCTGCAGGGAACCCTACATGGGACTCGATCTCAGGACCCCAGGGTCACGGCCTGGGCTGCAGGCAGACCCTCAGCCACTGAGCCACCCAGGGAGCCCAGCTGTAAAACTAATTTAAGCCATTCTTGTGACCATATCCTCAGAAACGAGCCATTTTTTCTTAAGACAATTATCATTCATGGAAGTAATATTGACAGTATCAGATTTTGTCTAACATGTATAGAGGAAGTACAGTTTTCTACTTTAAAAGTGTATAATATTTCATACATAAATTTTTAATACAAATTACATGTTGAATGATAGTATTTTTGGATATAGTAGGTTAAATAAGATTTATTAAATTAATTTTATATGTTTAATGCTACTTTTTAAAGATTTGGCTGCTTAATATTTTGTTACATATGTAACTCACATTCTATTTCCATTAGAACAGTGCTGTCCTGGGCAATTCATCTTATTTTCCATATCACGTGATCAGCTATAAGAATATATTTTATAAAACATGATTTTAAAATTTTCTTTTACCAAAAAACACTACTTTAAATTCATGGTTAGATGTTTGATGCCACTTTTACTTCTCTATAGAGTACCCAGCAGTTATTCAAGGTAAAAATGGTAAATAGAGTTTCTTTTTATTTATTTGATATTTCATTATTATATTTATTCATGTGTTTTCAGTAGAACTAATGGTTACTCTCTGTATTGTCAGATTAAGGTTTTACCCAAAAATGCTATCTCATCTTATGGCTGCCAGCCTAGCTCCTTCCATTTGGCACCACTTTTTAAAGATTTTTAGAAATTCTTTCAATCCTAAGAATTTGTATTTAAAAAAAATTTTTTTTTTTTTTTTTTTTTTTTTTTTTTTTTTTTTTTTTGGATATTAACTCGATAGAGAGTAGGCTACTTTGTCCTGGAAAGGACATAAACAGTCAGCCATGTCTGTTAATCAACAACATGCACTACGTGCTTTCTTTAGGGGTGGCTCTCAGCTAATGTTTTTAAGTAGAATGAAAGTCTTGGCTTCTACTCTCAAGAAACTAATAGTTTTGTAGTTGAAGACACAAAACAACTTGCACTAAACTTGAGTGAACTAATATTTGACAAGATGATTTCATATTATAAATCAGCATTTCTGTCTTCACTTGAAAAATAGCAATGGCAACCACTATCTGAGGTTGTATAATTGCTGTCCACATTAGATGGTAGCATGGAAAGTGCAATGTGCTGCTTTAATTATCTGTCTGGTTCATATAGGTACTTGACTTTTCAATTTCTGGTCTAGGTAATTATTTATGTCCCTTTCAACTCCCTGTTTTAATTATGAGATTCTTGACCAACTCAGTTTAGAAATCTTCCTCAAAGGACTATATTGTCAAAGTAGTGTCAGGTCCATTATCCTACATAATCTCTATTGAACCGTTATAGGCCTGGGGCTCGTGGGTGGCTCAGTCAGTTGAGTGTCTGACTCCTGATTTAAGCTCAGGTCAGATCTCAGGGTTGTGAGATTGAGCCCTGCTTTGGACTCCACGATGGGCTGCTTGGGATTCTTTCTTTCTTTCTCCTTCTTTCTCTCCTCCCCCACTCCACCCCTGCTCATGTGCTCTCTCTCTCTCTCTCTCTCTCTCTCTCTCTCTATCAATAAAAAAAAAAAAAAAGAAAAAAAAGAAAGAAAGAAAGGAAGGAAGGAAGGAAGGAAGGAAGGAAGAAAGAAAGAAAGAAAGAAAGAAAGAAAGAAAGAAAGAAAGAAAGAAAGAAAAAGAGAAAGTATAAGCCTGTAAACATTCCCTTCTCTCCCTAGAGGTAAGAAATACATCAGGTGGCAGTTCGAAAAGGAAGCATTATGGAAAATCGTTTCTTACCTTGATACACTTTTTATGATAGTAAAATTAACTCAGTATTTGAAAGATTTTGTTTTTACTTTGAAGTGTGAAATGTTTTTGGGCAAATAAGTACTGATATGGAATTATTAAAAGTTATGCATGTTATTTATACCTAATAAGCAGAGATAAGGTGAATCTGTGTAGTAAAACATTGTGATGCTATTCTTTACTAGTCCATTCAGAACTAAAAATTCTAAGATGCCATGATGGAAAACTGAATTGCCAATTTTTTCTTTTCTTTCTAGATATCAAAAAATTTGTTTGTCACAGAGTTTCCTATTAAGAGCTAAAATAAGCCAATATTGTTTTTATTGGGCATCCCAAGGAAAGCAATATGTTAATGGTTTGTCATATTCTTTTAGATAATGGTGGATGATGAAATTCTATCCTTAAAATTTAAAAAAAAAATGATAGTAGGGAAAAGGATTATGGTAATATGTGCAAATGAGTATTATTACAAGAAAACTTAAAAATCTCATGATGAGATTTGAACTAAATATGTAGTGAACTAAATAAAAATATGAACTAAATAAAAATGATTGGATCAACATTATGTTCCTTTAAAAATGGTAAATTATATTTTCACAATGTAGATCAGAGTATTTTAAATAATTCAATGTACAATTAAAAGGGAACTTTTTAGAATTTTCTATCACTAAACAACAATTAGGCATTGTACTGACATTTCAAAGCCAGGTCAATGAAAGCTAATGACATTGTAGGCAGAAGAGAATTGTCTGAGGGAAAGAGTGTGACCAGGCCAGATAGGAAGAAACTGAATTCTAGTTTTTTTGTTTGTTTTTTAAAGACTATTTATTTATTTATTTATTTATTTGCGAGAGAGGGAGAGAAAGAAATGGAGAAGCAGACTCTCTCTTCAGGGAGCCCAACTTGGGGCCATACCCAGGACCCTGGGATCATGATCTGAGCTGGAGGCAGATGCTTAACCGACTGGGTCCTAGTTTGTATTTTCTGTGTATTAATTTGCTAGTTCCTCATTAGTGAAGGACTGACAAATTAACAACTGATTTTTTTTATGAATTCTCCCTATATGTTGAATAACTCTCTAGATTAAGTGAAGGATAAAGCAAAATTACAAATCATAGTCCCCACTTTCAACTAGGTCTTGGGATTCATATTGTAAACACACAATAGATACTCCTTAATAATATGTTATTTGGGTCTGTAGGACATTCGAAAAGTTCAAGGAGAATTCTGACACTGGAATAGCCTGGAAAAATGTCATGGATGAGGTAGGACTTGATGAGGATAAAGCTGAATCATAATGCTTACATATATTAGAAGTGGTGCAAATATCAGGAGATTTTGGGCAAAAATTTCTTGTTACCATTTTAACATTTTATGTTCCTTTTTAAGTGGATGGCAAATTATGCATTCAAATTCTGAATCTACTTTTACATTTCTGTGAATGAGATAGAACTACAATTTATTTTCCCTACAATTCCTTCTAATATAGAATATTAGGAAATCAATCTAGTTCCAACTCAGTTCTTTCCTAGGTGAAAAACCAACGCCCAAGGAGATGAAGTATTTCGACTTCATCATCAACTGATTTACTCAGTTGTTTCTACATGTCCATAAAGAAAAAAAATAATTGATAGTTACTATCCTGGCTGGATCATACAATTGACAGATTAAGTATGTTTACAGGACACAATTAGATATGACCTCAAATATTTTTGACAAAGATTTTTATATTAACATTGAAAATACTAGGAAAAGAAAAATGGAAATTTTGTTGAATGTTTTTATTTTATGGTTCAGTATTGTTTTTATTTTAAATTTATATAGATGAATGGTAATGACTGGGCATCATGATTTTTCAGTGCATAGGGCTTCTTAAAATCTTCAGATAATTTTTGAATTTTATACTACTTTTGTCTTTACTTTAAAAGCCATCTGTATGGGATCCCTGGGTGGTGCAGCGGTTTGGCGCCTGCCTTTGGCCCGGGGCGCGATCCTGGAGACCCGGGATCGAATCCCACGTCGGCTCCCGGTGCATGGAGCCTGCTTCTCCCTCTGCCTGTGTCTCTGCTTCTCTCTCTTTCACTGTGTGCCTATCATAAATAAATAAAATTAAAAAATAAAATAAAATAAAAGCCATCTGTGCATTTTTACCATACAGTCTCACATGAACTTTACATAATTTATAATTCATGTAAAAGTCTGTGTGCTGCTATCTGTCCTAGCTTCTCGGGGCCTTTCCCAAGGGTATGTACTCTCTCTGATGAACACCTGGACCTTTAGAGCAGCACTTCATTTCTTTGCACACAGCATGGGGGGTAGGGTACAGAACCAGGCATGCAGATCGAAGGAGTCAGGCCACAGCCATAGGTGAGAGTTCTGTAGCCTGACTTCTGGATTTTGCCCTCCCTGTATCATCCCATAAGGAGCAGAGCCTTTTGGGGACCCAGGGAAAAAGATCACACACAGATAAGGAAGGAGGCAGCTTTCCCCATCAGTAGCATTCACACTTGCCATGTTAGAATGTACTTTTATTGATCATACTCCCGAAGATCAAAGACATCATGGATCTAATCTTTGCAAAATACCATAATACTAAAAGTTGTTTTAATGGGAACACTGTTATATAAGAATTGCCACACTAGTGAAAGAGATGGATTTCATATCCATTCCTTTGAATGCTACTTTGCTGTCCGCTAAAGAGATGGCTTTTTTTCCCCTTCAGATTTAATTGAATAGATTATTTGAGCCCTATATTGAAAGTCTTTCATTTTCTGCCTTTAGTTTGATAGCACTTTTTCCCCCCAATATGTATATATTTGTAGTTTCAAGTTTTAATTTAAATTCTAGTTAGTTAATATATAGTGTAGTATTAGTTTCAGAAGTAGAATTTAGTGATTCATCACTTACATACAACACCCAGTGCTCATCACATCAAATGCCCTCCTCAATACCCACTACTCATTTAACCTCCCCTCCAGCAGCCATTGGTTTGTTCTCTACATTTAAGAGTCTGTTTTATGCTTTGCCTCTCTGTCTCTTATTTTTTTCCCCATGTTCATTTATTTTGTTTTCTAAATTTCACATTTGAATGAAATCATATTTGTCTTTCTCTGACTTCTTTTGCTTAGCATAATTAGTTCTACCCACGTTCTTGCAAATGGCAAGATTTCATTCTTTTTTGGTGGCTGAGTAATATTCCTCTGTGTGTGTGTGTGTGTGTGTGTGTGTGTGTGTGTGTTTGTGTGTGAGTATTACATCTTCTTTAACCATTCATCAGTTGATAGACATTTGGGCTCTTTCTATAACTTGGGTATTGTTGATAATGCTGCTGTAAACATCATGGTACATGTATTTTTTTGAATCTATATTTTTGTATCCTTTGGGTAAATGCCTAGTAGTGCAATTGCTGGGTCACAGAATGGTTCTATTTTTAACTTTTTGAGGAACCTCCATACCCTTTTCCAGAGTGGCTGCATCAGTTTCCATTTCCGCCAACAGTGTAAGAGGGTTCCCTAAAGGGATGACTTTTATCTGTATCTTTGATTCATCCAAAAGATGAGTAACATGTTTGGCTACGAGGATGAGAAATAGCACTGACATTTGAAATCTGAGCCCTTGGCATTATTTGGAAAGGTTCTTATGATATCAAAAACAAAGTAAATTAAAGCTTGAGTTTTAATGATCAGTATTTTTTTTTTTTAGGCAATTATACTGATATGTTTATTTAACTGAAGCAAATCCATTATTCAATGAAAGTTTGCAGTTTAAAAATTTGTGGAGGGTTGCCTGGGTGGCTCAGTTGATTGAGCCTCCAAGTCTTGGTTTCAGTTGAAGTCACAATCTTGAGGTCATGATATCAAGCCCATCATATTGAGCCCCACATCCAGCTCAGTGTTCAGCGTGGAGTCGGCTTGAGATTCTATCTTGCAATCCCTCTGCCCTTTCCCTGAGCTCTCTCTCAAATAAATAAAATAAATCTTAAAACAACAACAGTTTGTGAGGGGCACCTGGGTCAGTTCAGCAACTGACTCTTGATTTGGCTCAGGCTGTGATCTCAGGGTCCTGGGATTGAGCCCTATGTCAGGACCCCCAAACGGTGGGGAGTCTGCTTAAGATTCTCTCTCTCTCCATCTCCCGCTGTCCCCCACCACTGTGTACTCTCTTTTTCTCTCAAATAAATGAATAAATCTTTAAAAAAAAAAAAGTAGTGAAGTAAGTTTTCTCTCCAGCTGGTTGAGTTGGTTCTATCTGATATTGAGTTAGGTAATCCCTTTGGTAATGGTTTCTGCTAATCATAGTGCTAAGCTTCTAGTACCTGCTAAGTGGAGGTGAACTAATCAGGATGGTATAATTGTGTCAGTGCTATGAGGAAATTGAGGAGCCAGAACTTTACAAAACATAAAAGCATACCTTTACCAGACTCAGCTAAGTTTTAGCTTAATTTGACATTTTCCTTGGGTAATCCTAGCAAAAGATAATGAATACAACTTACTTGCATCTTGGCTTTCTATCACACACAAATATCTTCTACAAAAATCTGGGGGAAGAGTGTCCCCATGACAGAGGTGGACATCTGGCAATGTTATTGGAGTTTATAATTGCATTCTCTGTTCTACCTGTGGTATCGCTTAATTGAATTATGGAATTATGGGGACAGCAGCAGAATTCCCCAGGGGCCTGTTACAATTAAGCTTTTCACAATTTGTTTATGTTGTATGTTTTATCAGAAACACACTGAGGAAATAGATTTTCTGCCTGCATTATGAACTTGATTTCTCTGTTGATAGTTCATGAATATTAGTCATTGAGTGACAGATTTTGTGTATATGTTTGTATTCATTGCTCTCCAGAGTGGTTGTTATATCTTGAATATGCCAGCTGTCTCTTGGGACCACTTCACAAAATGAGAGGCTTTTCTCAAGCAATAGCGTTTTTCTCCATAAAGCAGAAGTCAATTCTATTTTTTTCCCTTCATTATTTGATAAAATTAAATATTGTGTAGGAAAAACATGTCCTTTTCAAATTATTTCTTTCACATAAATGACACTTAGTTCAAAGATTTTTCCCCAAACAGAGATGAGTAGCACAAAGAAATCTGACTTCGACTTAGCGGATTTACATGGCAAATACCGCATAACACACAAAATTGTCTTCCACACATAATAAGACCTTTATATAGATAAAGGACGTAGAAGACAATCTCTAATTCCTAGAAATTCTT
Source organism: Vulpes lagopus (assembly GCF_018345385.1). NCBI lineage: Eukaryota > Metazoa > Chordata > Mammalia > Carnivora > Canidae > Vulpes > Vulpes lagopus. The sequence goes on from NC_054824.1 coordinate 3,500,099, forward strand.
TATTTAAAAAATTTACGTCTGCAAACAGGAAATGGATATCTTGCTGAGGAATGGTGAAACATATTGAATCTGGACAAAGATAATTGTGCTAAACAAGGATATCCTCATGTTTTTTCCCCTGCAATGAGAAGAAGCCATGAACCCTAAATCAGGAGTCACTTATATTGAAATCTACCCACATTTCAAGATAAGTGAAAATCACACTTTAAGGAAAGGATCATACTTTCTGGTCATGTACAGTGGATAAAGAACTGAGACAGCAAGTTTCTTATGACACCACTGAGACTAATGTGTTTCTCCAGGAAGAAGACCATGGGCCTGCTTAAGGAGAGATTAATGAGAATGGATAACTTCCCAAATTGTCAGGTTTAATGTGGAAACTTTATACTTCTCTGCATAAATTCATGACTGACTGATAAAAGATGCTGTAATTAGAAGGTGAATATACGGTCTTTAGAGGTCAACTCCTAGTACACTTGGGAATGATTTTAGTGTATACTGCAAGCCTATCCCATAAGAATCCAGCCAATGGAAGACAAAAGGAAGTGAGCTATTTAGGAATATGATTTAGTGCAAATCATATTTGGAACTGCCTTCATGGGAAATATCTCGACAAGATTTTCATATTAAAAAAATATTCTGACTAGCAAATCCTTTCCCTCAAAGACCAGTTAAACAGTGAAGCAGGGATGCTTGTGGTTCAGAAAGCCATCTTGCTTGGTCCTCCAGAGAGAGGGGGAAAAAAGTCTTGTGCACGGCAATTTTTACATCCGGAAAGTTTGTATCCATCAATTGATAGGAGCCTATACATACACACTCAGTGCTCCAACATCCAAGCAATTGTTTGGAGCTCTTCCAGTTAGAAGATCAGAATGAGTCATGGAAATCTTATTCTCTGAATCAGGGCCACTGATGGTTGGACCATATGATCTAACTAGGAAATGACTACTTCTCTCTATGTGCTTCCTCAGGCCCACACTGTGTGAACGTGTCTCCTCTTTCACCAATATTTTGTTCTGTTTCTCACCAGGAGGTGGGATCTATTCTGTCCATATAGAATTAACTGTGTCTTTTTTCTTAAGATTCCAAGATCACTTTTGTTAAGATATACTTTTTTACATGGGAGGCTGCAAAAAGGAAAGTGAAAAGACCATATGTTTCAGTTAGGCTAAATGTGCAAGTGTTTCCTAAGATACCAAATATTAAGTACAGCATCATTAAAATATGTTAATAGATTTCAAGACCTCCTACCCAATCAGTGATATTCCCCAGAGAAACCTTTGTTAGCCAGAGTATGGGGTTCCACTGGAGTCTTCAGCACAGGAATGTAGCCAAGAAATTGCCTTTGATAACCAGCTGGATTATATCATATTATAAAACCCAGAGAATTCCTCTCATGCCATTTGAACAATTAAGAAAACCGTAAATAATGAAAGAGCACTTAAAGGCAGAAAACAATTATTATCCTCATAGTCACAAAAGCTAAAGTTTATTGGGAATGTTTTGTGTGTCAAGTACTACACTAGACTCTTCATAAGCAGTGTGTTTTCTAATTTTCTCAACAGGTACTCAAATCCATCCATTTTTCATATGAGAAAACTAAAGCTCAGAAAGGTTAAATGTCTTGCCTACAATCAAACAACTACTGAAAACCAGAGCTACATTTCCAACTCAAGACTATTTCCTGAGTCTAAGTTCTTCACAACTTTAGTAAATTAACCCTTTTAGAAACCATAAAAATAGAGATTTGGTTTCATAAAACTTAAATAGTACCTGAATATCTAAAACACTTCATATAATGAAAATAATAGCTATTATTAATTTTGTCCTTGCCACATTGCTTACTATTTATGTCCATAACAGCTTCACTATCCCCATTTTATATATTATAAAGCTGAGTTTTAGTGAGCCACGGTGGCTTTTTTGAAGTCACATCGCTAGTAAATGATAGAAATCTGATTTGAAATCCAAGTTTTCCCAATTTCAAAATCTATCTTCCTAATGAAAGGCTATTTTGCAAACGGACATGGGAAGATATTTTCTTCATTTGTAACAAAGAACTGGCTAATAAATTTTGTATAGAAAAGTAAGATGGCAAAAATAAAGTGCTGAAAATGAAAAAACATAGAGAATGTAGAGAGTATAGGAATAGGAAATAAGCAAAGAGAAATAATTATTGACTGATCAAAAAATCTTAAATATTAATATACAGAGATCAAAAGAAATGCAAACAAAAACATCTGAACAAAATAATTAAGTCAGAATTATTGTTTTATTTTTGAATATCCAGTTACAAGGTATATGGGAGAAAATAGGTGTTCATATACAGTTAACCCTTGAACAATAGAGGTGGTTAGGGTGCCAAACCCCCAGGCAGTCAAAAAACCTGCATATAATACTTAGTGCCCCCAAACTTAACTATTAAGGCTTCTGGTCAACAGTAGGCTATTATCAATAACATAAAGAGTCAATTAGTACACCTTTTATGTCATATGTATTATACGCCTTTTTTAGAAAACGGAAACTAGAGAAAAAATAAGAAAATCCAAAGGAAGAGAAAATACGTTTATAGTACTGTATTTATCAAAAATATCTGTCGATATGTGCATAAGTGGACCTGCACAGTGCAAGTGTCAACTGTACAACGTTCATGGGACACTAAGGTGACATAACCTCCTAAAGAGAAGCATTTGGCAATATTGATCTGAAGCCCTAAATATAGCTATTGACTTTGATTCAGTAATTCCATTATTGGGAATTTATCTTAGATTTAACAAAGACTTGCTGTAATAGTAATTATAGCATCTGTTAAAATGGTGCAAAAAAAAAAAAATAAAATAAAATAAAATGGTGCAAAATCAGAAGCAAAGTAAGTATCTAGCAATAAGGATTGGTTAAATAAGTTAGGACACATTTATAAAACACAGTGTGGTGCAAATTTTACAAACGTTTGTGCAAATGTATATGGGTCAATTAAAATTATAGAAACAGTATAACAGAAAATAAAGATACTTAAACAGTATTTACACCAATGTCCCTTTTTGTTAAAGTAAGTTCATAGAAAATTCTGATTACACAGACAAAAATACTAACCAGTTATTTTATTTTATTTTTTGTGTAGTAGATTTCTGAATGACTTTTTTTCTGCTCTGAATTTCTGATTTTTCTTGGTTAAGAACATTTAACTAAAAATTAAAGTTAAAAAAGTCTAGAATGTACATATATAAAATTTCAAATTTAGTAAGGAATATATAAATTACTACCAGATCTTCCCAGATCGAAAAAAACATTCCTCTGGATTTCCATATAATTTGATGCCTGGTAAATTAGCTCCTAGATACAATCTAAGTTAGAGTAATTTACCTCAATATTGAGGAGCACTAAAGTATTATGTTTATTAATTTATAAGAAGACTATTGAGATTAAAAATATAGATGTTTCTGACTAAACAGTTATTTGTTTAATAAACGGAGAAACCGTTGCTAAGATGAAGTATATCCCATAGACAATAGTAGAGTGGATCAATTCTTATTTGAATGATTAATCCTTCTTATGTTCTCCAGTGTACAGACTGAGCGTTGTTTACCAACATTGTTCATTGTTCACCAACAGTGGATTAATTTATTTAAACAATTAATAATTATTTCATTGTAAATTAAAAATAATTTGATATATCCAAAATGAATTTTTGTTAACTTTAGGAAAGCAATAATGCTACTAGTTATTTAAGTCAATGAGAAAGTGTCTTTGCACCATTATTAATCCTACCCTTCTATGGGAAATCTTGATTATATACTGCAATTGTAAGTTGTTTGGTTTGATAGCCTCAGAGCACTTTTTGACAGTAATTCAGATTTTAATCAGTATGCTTTTAGGGATAACAGAATAATGAAATTTTAGTGTTCAGGTTTTTAAATTTACATATGCACAAAATGACGGCTAAACCCTGAGCGAGGGTCTCTGATCCCTCACTCAGCTGTCAAGACCTAACATCTATTTCTCTATTCTCTTATCTGTTTCTATCATCTGTGTATTGGATATATAACATTTACTGAGTGTCAAGAATAGGAATACATGGGCATATACACTATCCTACTAATTTGAAATACGATTACGTGAAAACATTCATTTCCAAAATTTTCTTTTATGAACTAGAAGAAAAGTTTTAGATTTGAAGAATGTAATCATTTTTATCCCCCCAAAGTCTGTACTTTTATCCTCTCTAAAAATAATTAGTCAAGATTTTTAAAAATATCTCTTGTCATTGATTTATAATAAGTGTCAGTTCACTTTGTCAATTTTGGAAATATATATTTTTGTTTCACTCTTCCTGTCTTTCCTTTCTACTTAAGAATTATTTCCACAAGAAAAAAAAAAAAACCCACAAAACCTTTTTTGTACCTATATGAGATAATGGGAATTAACTAAATTTACCATGTTATTTCACAACATTTGCATGTCAAGTCATTATGCTGCGCACCTGGAATTCACACAGTACTACATGTCAATTCTATCTTCATGAAACAGGGAAAAACTTATTTCCTAAATATGAACAGATTTTACAGGAAGAATGTTCTGAGGATTTCTTACCTTGAGTAAAAATCATTCATTCTTAAAAAGAAAAGGAAAAAAACACAAAAATAGAATAGTATCAGGAGGAGGACTTGGTCTTTAATAATAATTCTTATCATAGCATTCTTAACACAAGGCCAGAGAACCCATACTTAACCCCAGCCTCCTAACTCATAGTTCCAAACAATTGGTCTTAAATGGCCTCGCATCTATGATATTTTGCCTCATTCAGTACAATAATAAAACTGAAGTTGTTTTTCCACAGTCAACTATCTTCTTGGGTTGAGGCCTCCTGAACCTCATAAATGATTTGTTCCTCTTCTGACACTTATTGTTAGAGACAATGTCCTTTCACCGTTGTTGAAAAGTGCTGTGTCGACAGCAGTGTTTGGGGAGTGCAGACTGTGCTTTCCTCTCTAGCAGAAAACAGAGGAAAGAAACGTGTCTTCCTGCGGCCACGCTGCCCTCCTGGTAGGACGCTCTCTGCAGCTGCACAGCTGGCCACCTGGGCCGGCGGCCCTGTTCAATAGCTGGATATCCTGTTCTGCTTTTCTGCTGCTGAGCTGTCCAGGAGGATCGCCTGGGAAGTGAATTGTGACTTTCCAGGGTTTTAAGCTTGCCAAGATTACTTAGGAAAACACAGTTTGGGGTTATACAAATTCCAAATCTTCTGGCACTCTTGTAGCCTGAAATTTGAGAGAAGGGAAAAGTATTTGTGAGAGTTGCGAGCTTAACTGCATGTTAAAGTGAGGGTTTTTGTTAGAAATATATAAATTATCGAAGAATATATTTTATATGCAAACTCAGGCACCCTATGGGAATTGTTGTTGTTTGTAATGATATATTTAAGAAGTCTGAGCTTTCTCTGTGCTGTGTAGATTAACATGTGGAAATTGTTTTCAAAGGCAGTATGGCGAAGTGAATGCTAAATTTGAAAGGCAAAAGACATCTTGGAGGCTTGGTTGAATATTAAATGCACTCAAATTCTACAGGAATATTCTTACTTTGTAATTGTTTTTAATGCTTCAGAAAAAAAGAAAGGAAAAAGAAATACGTTCTGATGGGGAAGGTTGGGTGTAGACTGGCAATCCTGATTCTCACAGAGGCTTCTGCTGCTGAATAAATGCATGTGACAACTGGTTTGAGAAGAACCTTAGATCCCACAACATCAAAAAGTTGGCTTCAGCCTCATTTGAAATGGATAAACTCATGAATCTGTTATGTCAGGGGACTGAGTTTGACCAAATTCTCTCCACTTCATGTTGACTACTGATAGTCCTATTTACAATTGTCTTTCAGGAACACTCAAAATTAATGTTTTTTGTTTGGTTTCAAATTATGTTTTGAAGTCTTGAGCTTTCTCACTAAAATGTCTAAATCTTTTTGTCTAGTTTGAAATGAAGAATATTTCTTTTTCTATTTTTGTTGTCATTTGGGGGAATATTAGTGAGTGAAACTGTCTCTTAACATGAAGATGTTGGCTTATGCAATTGTGTTGGATGTTTGGAAATACAAGTATATTACTTTATCACAAAATTAAATCACTGTCAGATGTGAGATCTTATAATAATCAGAATTCTTAGCATTGCATAGAGCCTTGTAATTTAAAAATTACTTGAACATTTTAAGAGTAGGATAAAGGGAGTAAATGTATCACTGAGTAAAGAAAACACATACCCTTCTTTTATCAACTCTGCCTCTACTCCCATCATCCTCCAGCCGCACATGGTTCATTGCCAAGCAATTTCACGGAGACACTCTAGAAGGATATTTATGGGAAACTTTTCTTTCCTTTCTGGATCACCACTTCACTGGTTGCTGTGCCAAATCAGACTCATAATGACTGATATTTTGAGAGGTATATAAAAATTAAATATATCAAGAAACCAAGAATTTACTGAAGGCTGGTTTTAATTTGGAAGTGTGCATTTTTACATGTGAGTCATATAACCAGATCTTCATCTAAACATTACAGTTCTCTTTACCAGTCCTAAACCATAGAATATGAAAAATAAAATTTAGTTGAACAAAGCATTTAAACTTTCACAGGCTTAAAGAGGAACAGTGGTTATTTACTACCACCAAAATCTATACACTTAATTCTGGGTCTAGATAATTGGACCCCAAATGTTCTTTCTGATAAACTAATCACTATAATTTGTAAGGTTAAAATATATAGGTATTTGTTTTAATTCTATGTTATTTAAAATCTACACTTCAGCTGAAATTTTACTGAGATTGTAATGCATTGTTTTCAAAATTTTGGATTTACCTCTAAGTTTTATCTATTGAAAAGTTGAGTGTATAAATGTAAAACTTTTTAGAGACTCTTGCCAAGAATTAACTTTTATATCCTACCATTTAAACTATGTATGGGGTTAACTCACGACTCCAATTTGAATTCTAAGGAACTGTTTTCTAAATGTGTATGTACACACACACACACACATGAAAGTATAAAATCTCAGAGTGTGGATCCTCAAAGAGGTCAAATTTTTAAAAATGTATCATATTTTAATTTTATGCACAGCTGTGGTTTTCCCCTTTTTGTATTTAGTAGTGCTCTATCTTTTGTTTTTAGTGAAAACAAAACAAATAGCAAACTGGAGATTAATTTATGGTGAAACAATGTTAACAGTCAATGTATTCGATGTTTAGTTAGGGGAAGTTCGGTATGTGTGTGTTTGTGTGTATCTAAGTTCATCTACCAATATGGTTAACCATGATATCAAATGATTTTCAAGATGAATTCTAATTTTTTTTAATCTAACAATCTCGATTTAAATTTTCTAATAAATAGAATTAGTTTTAGAATAGCGACATAAACAGAGGTAATATTTGCTCAACATTAATGTAGCATGAGTAATATATCACCATGTCTTAGAAGCCTAATTCCTAACTTACCGTTAGATAATCCAGACTGAGTATTCTTTGGTTGCCATGGTTCATTCATGTCATTCACCCATTCAGCAAATCTTTACAGTCTGACAAAAAATTAATTCGATGTATTCAATAAATTGACCAGAAAATCAGGAAAAAAAGTTTGAATATTTCTATATTAAGATTCAGTTTATTGCTTCTCAATTGTTGATATCATGAAATTAAGAAAGAAGACTATTTTAAGGTTAACATTAGGATTGATTTAGGGTTGAAAGTCTCTACTTTTCAGGCACCAAACATATCATTTTGATAACTTTAGGACTGTGAAATATTTCACATAAACCATAATCTCCTAGCATGTTACAAATGTTCAGATCTATGATAATACTGGTAAAAATTTGTATATAATTCCCAAACAATATAAAAATATGATAGGACATTTCAGAAAAGGATTTTCTGATATCTTAAAAATATATGTATGAATATATGGCATATCTCATTTGTATGCTTTGTATTTCATATCAAGAATAAAATTATAAAATGTACACATAATTGGGCATAATATAATTTCAGAATCACTAATGTCCTTGTTTTAATATATTTTAATAGATTCAAAGAAGAATTTAAAGATAATTGAATTGATTTACTATATTTAAAGATTAATTAATACCATCTGTCTCAGCTGTGTCCAAAAATGATAGTGAACAATTCCAAATTTATCCTATGTGGCCAGTATCACACTGATACCAGACAAGGATATGACGAGTAAATTAAAAGCCAAAATTCTTGATGAACATAGATGCAAAAATCCTCAATAAAATACTACCAAACCAAATGCAACAACATGTTAAAAGGATCATAAGCAAGTAGAATTTATACCTGGGATTTAAGATTGGCAAATCAATAAGTGTGTCACACCACATTAACAGAATGAAGAATAAAAAGCATGATTATCTCAATAGATGAAAAAAAAAAGGCAACTCACAGAATTCAACCCCCTTTTTTTAAAAATATTTTATTTATTTATTCACGAAAGACATGGAGAAAGAGGGAGAGAGAGAGAGAGAGAGAGAGAGGGAGGGAGAAGCAGGCTCCATGCAGGGAGCCTGATGTGGGACTCAATCCCGGGACTCTGGGATCACGACCTGAGCTGAAGGCAGATGCTCAACCACTGAGCCACCCAAGCATCCCTCAACACACTTTCAAGATAGAAACTATCAACAGATTAAGATGGAAGAAATGCACCTCAACATAATAAAGGTCATATATGACAAATCACAGCTAACATTATACTCAAGAGTGAAAAGCTGAAAGCTTTTTTTCTAAGATCAGTAGCATGACAGGGATGCCCACAGTCACCATTTCTATTCAACATAGTACTAGAAATTCTAGACAGTGCAGTTAAGCAAGAAAAAGAATAAAGGGCATCCAAATTATTAAGGAAGAAGTAAAATTGTCTCTGGTGGCCAATTAAATGCTTTCTTCAATATAGACCCTGAAGACCATACCAAAAAAAATTGTTAGAACTAATAAATGAGCTCAGTAAAATTACAGGATACAAAATATCAATATGAAAATGTAATCTGGCATCCCTGGGAGGCTCAGTTAGTTAAGCATCTGCCTTGGGGTTGATCATGATCCCAGGGTCCTGGGATCGAACCCTGCATCAGGGTCCCTGCCCAGCAGAGAGTCTGCTTCTCCCTCTTTCTGCACATGCTCTCTCTGTCTCTCTCAAATAAGTATTTTTTCTAAAAATGAAATGTAATATATATATGTAATAATATGAATGCATATATATGAATGCATATATATGAATGTATATATATGAATGTATATATATGAAATAATAAAACAGAGGAATAAACTTAACCAAAGAGGTGAAGGATCTGTATGTATACTGAACACTATAAATATTAATGAAAGAAATTTAATAACACACAAGTAAAGGGAAAGATGTCCTGTGTTCATGGATTGGAAGAATTAATATTGTTAAATGTCCATATCACACAAAGCAATTGGCAGATTCAATTCAATCCCTATTAAAATTCCAACACTACTGTTTACAGGAATAAAACAATCCTGAAATGTGTATGTAGAAAAGACCGCAGATAACCAAAACAGTACTAGGAAAGAAGATCAAAGCTGGAAGTGTCACCTGTTATGATTTCAAACTATATTACAAAGCTATAGTAATCAAAACAGTATGGTACTGACATAAAAACAGATATAGATAAATGGAATAGAATAAAGATTCTAGAAATAAACCCACACTTAAATGATCAATGATTGACAAAGGCATTGAGAATACACAGAGGAAAGAATAGTCTCTTTAATAAGTGTTGTTGGGAAAACTAACTGTCCACATGCAAAACAATGAAATTGAACTCACACCAACCACAGAAAATCAAGTCAAAATGAATTAAACAAATTTGGTGTAAGATCTTAAACCATGAAACTTCCAGAAGAAAGCAAGAGGAAAAGCTCCTTGACATTGATCTTTGCAATGATTTTTTTTGGGGGGGATCTGACACAAAAGCAGAGACAACAGCAAAAATGGACAAGTGGGACTACCTCTTACTAAAAGTCTTCTGCACAGCTGAGGAAATAACAAAATAAAAAGTCAACTATACAATTGGAGAAAATAAAAAAAAAAAATTGGAGAAAATATTTACAAACCTTATACATAATAAAAATTAATACCTAAATATATAAAAGGAACTTATATGATCCAAAACAAATAACCTGATCAAAAAAATGGGCAAATGACTTGAATAGACATATGTCTAAACAAAACAAAACAAAACAAAATTCAAATGGCCAACAGATATGTTATGAAAAGGTGTTCAATATCACTAATAATTAGGGAAATGAAAACTACACACTTGTTAGGATGGCTGTTATCAAAAATACAAAAGATAAGTATTGGTGAGGAAATACAGAAAGGGAAACCCTTAAACACCACTGGTGAGAATATAAATTGGTATAGCTATTATGGAAAACAGCATGCAGGTTCCAGGAAAAATTAAAAATAGAACTACCGTAAGATCTAGCAATTCCACTTCTGTATATATAACCAAAGGAATTGAAATTTGGATCTCAAAGAAAGATCTCCAATCCCATGTTCATTGCAGAATTATTTATAATGGCCAAGAGGTAGAAGCAACTCTAATGTCCATTGACAGATGAATGGATAAAGAACATTGGAGAATATATATGTATGGTGGAATATTATTCAGCCATAAAAAGGGAATCCTGCTGTTTCCTACAGCCTGGAGGATATTGTGTTAAGTGAAATAAGCCAAACAGAGAGAGAGACAACTATTTTAAGATTTCACATATTTGTGGGATATTAAAAAAAAATCAAGCTTACATAACAGAGATTAAATGGTAGTTAACAAGGCCTAATGGTTGGAGAAGCAAAGCAGTTGGTACAGCCTTTAAGTTATAAGATGAATAAGTTCTGGAGGCCTAACATATAGCATGGTGCCTACAGTTAATAATGTATATTTGAAGTTTGGTGAGAGAATATGTCTCAAATATTCTCATGATACATAAAATATTTTTAATTATGAGAGTGGATGGATATATTAAATAATTGGATTGTAGTAATCATTTCACAACATATACATATATCAAAATATATTATATACCTTAACTATATTTAATTTTTCTTACCCATCATATCTCAAAAGAACTAGAAACAATTTTAAAAATGAAATAAATAGGTCTGAGTCATTGTTATGATTTTTTGTTAGTTTTGTATTTTTAATATTCAGTTTTAAATCAATTTATACCTCAGTTAACTGTATACATAACTTATATATGCCTACAATATATGTAAATAGGTTGGAAAAACCCTTGGAACACAGTAAATTTTCAATAAATGCTAGTTCATCTTTTAAAATGAGAAAAAATATTAACAAATACATTTTATGAGAGAGGTTTTTTAATGGGAAATAAGACAGTATAAGTGAAAATGAAGAAATCAAAATAAGGAAAATAATTGAAAAATTTGTCCTCGTGTACATTTTGTTACTATATAAAAATATTTCAATGTATAAGGTACAGGAAATAGGTTTAAAAGCTCAGCATGGAATATTGGACATGGTTCAAAGATCCCAGATGTGGGAAAATATCTGTCAAATTCAGGCAAAAAATCTAATTGTCTGGATGATCTATGACTATGTCTTTAAAAAACAATGGAGAAATACTTGAGATAGTGTCTGCATATTTCTTAGAGTTTTTCAAATAATTTCCTTTATTATTTACTATTAGTACTAGTAATTTCAATGAGTTAAGAAATATTAGTTGTTTGAATGCATAATTTGTTCTCATTTTATATAGGTTTTTGTTGTTGTTACTTATGCAGCAGTTTTAATTAATTTGAATATCTTGGCAACAGAAATTGTCAAACTAAGCTGTGTATATAGACATTGTTTGTGTCTCTGAATGAGATTCACCAAGCAGAGATTTAATCTCGACCAATATGGAGAAATCTTTTCTTTTTTTAACCTAGAAAATAATCCACACCGTAAGAAATGTAGAGTGACTTTAATCATCTACTCAAAATTTTCTTTAATGCAAAACATTGTGGCCCTGATCAGAGTTAAGATTATCTACTTCATGTTTACTGATTGCTTACAAAGAAGGAGAGGGGATCTGAGGTACAGTGTCACATATATATTCAATGTCTAATAATTAAAAACTAAGCAAATGTCAGCTATGGTATCATATATATGTGTATATATGTATTATATATATATATACACACACAAACACACACATATATATGCTTTTATTTTCTGTCTTATTTCATTAGTAATTGCATCTCTCTCCCCAAAGGGTACCATTGGAAGACATCTTTTTCATTAACAGAAAAATTATGGCAATAGTATATGCTAATTAAGGAAACTATTGAAGACTCATAAGCACTTTAAGAATATGTCTCAAACAATATTTGGCAGCGAAAGTCTGATTCATTAAGGCAGGTTTAAATTTACTAATGAATAGTTATTTATTGTTTTTAAGGATTTTCATTTATTTATTTATTTGTGAGAGAGAGAGAGAGAGAGAGAGAGAGAGGAGGAGGAGGAGGGGCAGAAGGGGAAGGAGAGGAAGAGGGAAAGAACCTCCCCAAGATGCTCACTGAATGTGCAGCCTGACGCCGGGCCTGGTCTCACTACCCTGAGATCATGACTTGAGCTGAAACCAAGAGTCAGACACTTAGCTGACTGCCACCCAGGCACCCCATGAATAATAATTCTAAATATTACGTTTTAATGCATTACATAATCTAGTTTTCTAAAGTCATATATGGTTAAGTTTCTCCTAAAGAGCTTAAAATTTTGAAATCTGTGTAAACAACAAAGAGTTAATATAAAGCAGTTGGACCTAACACAAATTATATTGAAAATACACATAGTCTGGATCTAATAACTTCTGTGTTAATTTGCTAGACTTGCCATAAGTAAACAGCACATAACAAGGTGGCTTAAACAGAAATTTCTTTTCTCAAGTTCTCCAGGCTAGGAATCCACAACTGAAGTATTAACAGGTCGTGAGGCCTCTCCCCTTGGATTGCAGATGGCTCCTGCACTGTTCTGACCTCCTGTCTTTTTCTCTGTGTCTCTCTGTGTTTCCAAGTTTCCTCTTCTTTCAGAGACTGGATTAGGGCCCATCCTAAAAACCTCATTTTAACTTAAGTGCATCTTTAAATGATGCATCTCCAAATACAGACACATTTTTGAGATACTGGGGGGTTAGGGCTTCAAATATGTATTACAGGGTGACAATTCAGCTCGAAAAACTCTAGTCAAAAGTGAGGAAACAGGTACTTTTAAAGTAACTTGCAAATTTTGGTCACATTACCTTTAATGATTGAGATTATTTTATTTGAAGTTAACAACATCACAATTCAAGTACTTAATGATCAAACATACCAAGGTGGCAGGTTCGGATAACAATTTGATAAAAATAGTATCAGCAACAGGAGTAACCATACTAGTAATAGTACTAGTAGTAATAGCAGTAAAGGCATTTATTTGTCCTATACCGGGGGCTCTCTTTATGGCATTTTTCCGTTTACAAACACACAAAATAACTATCTCAATTTTATACAGAAGAAAGTATGATAGAAGTAAAATAACTTATTTGATATCCTTATCTATTAAATTTTAGAATAGGGATTCCTTCAATTACTAAAAGCAGCAAAAGGAATAGTCAGATGTTGATTAAATGCAGATGACACATGGGATTCTTTGTAAAATATTGCTGATGATCACGAAATGAGAGAACAGTCACTAAACGATATTTTCTGTGCATCTCCTATGTGTCGGATCCTAAGCTAGACACAATTGCTAACAAGACAGACTTAGTATTTTCCCTTATGAATTAGGTACTAGAGGGGAAATGCAAAGTGCCTCACCTGGAGAGACCGTCTCCAATTTTCAAAAGATATTTTTTGTATTTCTCTTTAGCAGTGGTTAGCAGATGTGCAATAGTATTTTTTTATAGTTTGTTATTACTGACATATTTCAGTCTTAGCCATTTCTTTGGTTTTCCTTGCTTTTAAACTTTTGTTTTGGGTTTTTTTTTTTTTTAATGGAACTTGATAATTTTAATAAGTCAATCTGGTCAAAGTGATTTTATGTTGATACATAAAAATCCTTTTTAAGTATTTATTAAAATAAATGGATGCTTTTAGGCCCCAAGAGTTGAGACAGTGAAGGAAATACTAACACATAATAGTCTATAATTCCAATTCCCAGTTTTTTTTTTTGTTTTGTTTAGCCAAGATATTTTAATTGTGAAAAACAGGACAAAAGTTTACATTAGACATATATAACTGAAAGGAAATGTAAAAAGAAAAGCCATCACAAGCATTTTCCTAGGGAATGGAAATTATCACCAAGGATTTGTCCTTGTCTCATTTCTTATTTTATTAAATTCATGACATTATTGAACATTGTGTCCTATTTCTCTGACATTCTACTGAATGAAAAATGGTAGAGTTCATCTAATGATTTGATTATAGTATAGAATTGTACCTGATATGTCAAGATAAACGTTAACATTGATATGGAATTTATGGATTTGTAGACAGTATTTAGTTTTTGGAAAGAAATATTTTATCAAAATTATTAATCATTTATTTTTGTCAATAGAACTATGTGGCAGGTTTCATTACACTGCAGTAAAAGATGTTGGTTGTAAAATCTTTTCCTAGCCTGACTGTCATGCAACACCCAAGGCATTTTGAAGAGGAACAATTTTTATCTGTCTTTCACAAAGATTTATACCATTATCAGTTTTATATAAAGAGAAACCTTTATGCCTAGTGAGAAAAGATACCTGCCAGTAAAATCTGTATGTGTCTTAATGAGCCGCCATGAAACACTGGGGCCAGGGATCAGATTACTGACCTGTTTTGTATTTATGACAAGACAAAAATATATATACTCATCTACTAAACAGTAAAAAAAAAAAAGTTTTCTATAAAGTTGCCTTAATGCAAAATTAATTTATAAAATATTTTATTTTCCATATTTATTGGTTTAAAAATAAGTTCCACTTTTATTTCAGATCAGTTATAATAAGGATGTGTCTTTTCAACATCAACCATGTCAGTTAAAATGTAATATTAACTGAGAGGAGTTTTCAAAAATTGGAATTTTTAAAAAATATATTATATTATATTATATTATATTATATTATATTATATTATATATTTATTCATGAGAGACACAGAGAGCAAGAGGCAGAGACACAGGCAGAAGGAGAAGCAGACTCTCCGTGGGGAATCCCATGTGGGACTCAATCCCAGGACCCCGGGATCACGACCTAAGCCAAAGGCAGAGGCTCACCCACTGAGCCATCCAGGTGCTCCCCCAAACTGGAATATTTTAAATACACTCCTATCCTTCCACAGAGCAAAAGCCTAAGTTGAAATGTGGCTTTTTCACTCAATCGTTTTAGTATTCGGTACAGTTGCTCTGTAAGTGTAGTGACATTTTTCTTAGCAAATTAGCTCGTAATTTATGCATAATAAAACAAATAAACAAACAACAGAAACAAAAGGATTATTCCATAGCACTCTCAATGGAAAAAAATCTCTGCTATTATCTTAAAGAAATAACTAGGTATAACAAGCAGACACAAATGATTTGATTTCTCAAGATAATTCATCTTGAAACAAAATGATCACATAAATATAAGCTTTAAGTCATATATACTAAAATCATGTGACTTGAGTGCTCTGGTGAATCATTTGAAAAACAATGGCTTCAACATACTGAAAACTGAACATTCCTGGCCCTAAAGAGTTAATGTGTTTTTAAGAAGAGAAAACAACAACAATTCCATTTACTCCCAGGGAATAATTTATGTACTAGGAAAATTGAGTTGAAAAATGAGAACTTGTATGTGAAAGCCAATCTTTAATGAGTATTAACATAAAAATGCATCGCCTACACACAAGATAGCAATTCAGGTTTTAGTTGAATTCTTTTGAAAAGAGACCGTCTTGACTAGATCTAAGAAAATGACCCAACAGGGAAATTATATGTATATATTTTGAAACAATAATTTATTTTAAATTACCTTCTGTATGGCATAAGAAAAAGTAAAGCTGAAGGATTTGAGATTTACATTGAATATGGACTTGGCTTAATTTTTTTTTTCCAGTTTTGCCCTATTATGGTGAGCTTAAACCTCTCTCCTTATGAACAAATGTTCCCTGAACTCTCCTTTTGCTGTCTGTACCGAATAAATGGATAACAATGGAGGAAGATGTGAACTGTTTTCTTGCTATAAAGTTGTTTGTGTAGGAAGTACTCATATTCATGACAATATCTTTAATTGACACAGAAGAATCAGTGTCTAAGCACTGGATAAACAGTGGATTTAGAAGAGCACAGACAAACCACCATTTACTAAAATGATAATTCCAAAGAATTGTCCGTGTCCGACATGGATGTTTAATCCAGACCAACATATCCATTGACGTACCTCCGCACAAAGATAAATCACACATCTGACCACTATTTCAGGTCCTTCCTTGAGTGTTCTGATCTATTTTGAGCTTTTCTTGAGCTATTCTTTTTTTTTTTTTTCAATTCGAATCTGTTCTTCATCACTTATATGCGGTTTAACTCCTTCCTGCCTGTTGTTTTCATCATCTTATTTATTCTTCCTTCAATAGTTCTTAGACCTCTCTTAGGGACTTGGATTAACTTTCATCCTGATTCTTGCTGTTCCCAACTCCACATTCTATCAGTCATGGAGTCATGGCAGTTTTCTTATTAACTACCTATGGAATGGACCACCTCCTCTCCATCATCACTATCAATTTCTTAGTTCAGAATTTCATCTTCTCGTACTTCAAATATTACAATGCCCTGATCACCAATTTTCTGGCCAAAGTCCTCGTCAACTTCCAATCAATTCACTACGCCAAAATAAAACTCATTATAGAAGTTTCCTGTTTAAAAGCATTCAGTATCTCCCTATGCCTTTTTGGATATAATGCCGATGACACTGCTTGATACACAAGGTCCTTGATGGTCTGGCTCCTGCCTTACCTGTTGATAACCATCTCCTACTAATCTTCAAAAGGAGTACACTATCATCCAGAGCCACGTGTTCTTCTTTGAACACGTCATGTTGTTTCATAACTTGCTTTTTCCAGGTTTATTTCAGTATAATTGGCAGATACAATTGTAAGATATTTAAAGTATACATCATGATGGTACATTGTGGAAGGATTCCCCCACAATTTAGTTAGTTAATACATTTATCACTTCACATATTTCTCTCTTTCTGGTAAGAACATTTAAGCTCTAGGTAAGAACATTTAAGTTCTAACCTATTAACAAATTAACGATATAATATTATTAACTGTCATACATTAGGTTCTTAGATCTTATGCATTTTATTGCTGAAAGTTTGTACTCACGTATTTTACAGCTCTGTGCTTTTGTATTTGTTGTCCTCTCTACTTATATCCTTCCTTATTTGTCTGCACCACATGTAAATCAAGCTCTGAATACAAAAGCCAGATGTGCGCTTCCGGAAGGGGGGAAAATCATGAATGAGTTGAAACTTGCATAGCTCTGAAACTATGATTAGCAACAGTCAAAACTATCAGAATGTCATAGGAACTCAGATCTTGCCTGAGAGTTAGGGTGATCAACCGTCCCCGTTCTCACGGAACTGAGGGGTTTCCTAGGACACAAGATTTTCAGTTTTCCTTTTTTTCTTTTTTCTAAGATTTTCAGTTCTAAAACCCAATAATCCTAAGCGAAACAGGATAGTTGATCACCCTGAGACTCAAGAGCTGGACACAAGTATGTCTCCCTCTCATCTGTCCTCAGTGTTTGCTGAATCTCCATCCTAACCCTTATTCTCTATTGCGAAGGCTTTATGATTGTGTGTGGTTTCCGCACCAGGCTATGCATCTTCAGACACTGGGTCTTACTCACTTTTGTATCTTTAGCAAGTACTTTGTTGCCAGTCACATATCTTGTTTGCAGAAAATGTTCCATAACTACGAATGAAGAAATTAATGAGTAAAAAAATGAATGATTGAATGACGGAGAAAGATTTAAAAAGCAGGCAAGACTGCTTTTCTAGAAAAAAGTAACAGAATTGATCAAGGATCTCAGACCTGAAATGTAGAGCTCAGAACCAAGCAAGAAAGCCACTTCTCAGATTCTATTGTTGTTGCCGCTGTTTTTTTTTTTTTTTTTACATTTTTGTAATAAAAGCATTTCTTCTGATTCCAGATCTTCAGTATATTCTATAACTTTGCAAATGCTTTCAGTGAATGGGATGCTTGTGGTAACCATGAGTAGGACTGGTTTTTCATCTGTTTTTGGCTGGTACAAACACATGTGGTACCTGAGGACACCCGACATGTGACCTTCAGACCATCCCCTAGAATTTATGAATTTATGGGAGAGATATTTAGACTTCCACAAAATGTGGGAGCCAGAGTTCAAACTAATACCTCTCACGTCTCATGAGTCCAAGAGTTGACTTAAATTACCCTGTTAATATTTGATTTATATAATTATCTGCTTCTATGTGGGGTGCATAAATATTTACAAATGTTTCATATTCTTCTTGAGTTTTCCCCTTTATCATTATGTGATATCCTTCCTTGTATTTTGCTACATAGCTTTTGTTTTATTTGTTTTATTTTTTTTTAGCTTTTGTTTTAAAATCTATTTTGTCTGATATGAGTATTGCTACTCCAGTTTCTTTCTTTTTTTTTTTTTTTATCATTTTCATTCCCATGGGATATCTTTTTCCATTCCCTCATTTTCAATCTATATGTGTCTTCAAATCTGAGGTGAGTCTTTCATAGGCAGCATACCATGGGTCTTGTTTTTGTTTTGTTTTTTAATCCATACAGACACCTTATGTTTTTTGATTGGGCCATTGAGGCCATATTTACATTTAAAGTGATTATTGATAGGTGTGTACTTATTACCATGCTAATTGTTTAGTGGTTGTTTCTAGAGCTCATCTCTGTTCCTTTCTTCTTTGCTTATATCTTCCCTTGTGGTCGAGTGGTTTATGTTAGCATTGTGTTTAAGCTCCTTTTTCTTTATTCTGTGTGAGTCCGTTGTAGGTTTTTGGTTTGTGGTTACCATGAGCCTCATACAGATTGATCTATATATATGGTCATTTAAGTTGATAGTCACTTAAGTTCAAATATACTCTAAAAGCATTACGTTTTCATCTCTTGGCCCCATGTTTTATGTTTTTGGTGTCATATTCTACATATTTTCATTTTATGTACCCCTTAACTACTTATTGTACTTGCAGCTGATTTTACTATTTTTATCTTTTAATTGTCGTATTAGCTTTTAAAGTGGCCGATTTATCCATCTTTATTATATATTTTCCTTTACCACTGGGACTTTTACTTTCATATATTTTAAAAGAATTTCTAGTTATGGCCTTTTGTTTTCTGCTTAAGGAAGGCCATTTAACATTTCTTGTAAGACTGATTCTCTACAACAGAATTTCTGCTTAACTTTCCTCATGAGAGCACCCTCATCCCACACTCACTCAGTGGTTCCTATTCTTCTTTCTTATCCTTTTCTGTTTTTCTTCTTTCTTTTGCCTTCACAGAAGTAAAGACATTTCTCCTTTTGTCTCCTG
Source organism: Vulpes lagopus (assembly GCF_018345385.1). Lineage (NCBI taxonomy): Eukaryota > Metazoa > Chordata > Mammalia > Carnivora > Canidae > Vulpes > Vulpes lagopus. The sequence continues at coordinate 3,519,719 of NC_054824.1, forward strand.
CCAAGCAGCACAGCCTTGGTTCTTTTCAACATCTAAGTTCCCTTGATCCTTCACTATGCCATATGGCTTACCAAGGTGTATTTTTATAAAAAAGGATAGCTCCAACCCTAAGGAGAAATCCTGGTAACAGCAGTAAATTTAATCATCAATATATGTGAAATACATTAAAAAAGAGAGAGAGAGAAAGAGAGAGAGAACAAGAGTTTTAACTGCACCATCACAGATACATAAAAACAATACCTTAACAGGAATGGTTTCAGGGGATTTTGTCATTTAAAAAATACTTTTGTCATTTAAACTTACACATATGTTAGAAATATTTTACTTTTGGGAGCCCCTGAAACAATGTTTTGTTTTTTTATTATATTTCAGTTATTCCTCTCATCGATGATTTTTATACTTTTTAAATTCAGAGTCAAAGAAACAATTCTGATGACTTTTATTATGGTGTTACCAGACAATTATATACTATTACATAATGAATTCTGGTTTCTGAGAGTCTACGGAACATTTACTGACTATTAGTAAGAGAAGGGAGGTAGAGAATCTAGATACTGTTTCAGACCACTAGCTCTACAAGTTAAATCCTCATGAAAACCCTTAAGCTTATAAACAGGTTCCTTCATAAAATGATCGTTTCAAGTGTTTATTCTTCTCTCCTTCCATTTTAGACTTCAAAAATGGGAAGGCACATGACTTTCTTTTGTTCTTGCCTTGTTTTTCAGTAGCCCCAAATGTGTCTCAGACAACACAGCAATTTCAGCTAAGACATGAGCCTATTCTGTAATGTGAATAAACTCAGATTGTTAAGCAGCTCCAATTACAAAAATTCCCACTTTGCTATTCTTCTCAGGGATAGCAAGAGTTGCTAGCATTCCAATTTGAAAAAAGAAAAAGAAAAAACAAAACAAAACATAAGGGGAATGAAGACTAGTCCATTCTGTTTTTTTAAAAGTTTGGTGTCCTAAAAAGGAAAAAACAAAAAACAAAACAACTTTTATTTGATTTGTTGAATGAATCATTTTTATGAATCTTTTGAATGACTGAAACCAAATATACATTATATTCATTTTCACATATCATTGTTAGGAACTTACAATTTCAAAAACTGAAATAATTGCAAAGATGATGCAAAATGAGTGATTTAAATTTTTTTCTTCTGAATGGCTGGCTCCCCCACTCCCTGCTTCACCTCACATCAATTATAGATCCAAGGAGACTGTTGATTTTACTTGGATTATTTATGGCAACATAGTCTGTATCTGACTTCCTTTGGTGAAAAGGTCTCTAGGGAAAAATTTTTTACAGTTCTTAAAATTGCTATATCATCCATTTCTTTTTTTTTTTTTCTAATATGAACACTTCAGCTGTGTTCATACCATATGTAGCTAAAGTTCAATATTTCAAAGTTGGATAATGCTGTCATAAAACAATAGTAACTAAAGGAAATAATATGTATATATTTACTAATCTGCTGGTTTGTTTTGCTTTCTTAGCTTACTCAAGGCCTATGTCTTGAGCAAACAAGTTGTCCTACTTATGCTCTGCAGGTCCCTTGGGGAGTTGCAGTCAGTGGAAGGGAGATAATGTGAAATGGCTTCAGGGACTTGAAAAAGTTCAAGCAACCTCCAAAGGTACCTCCTAGGATGTTATTTATATGCATAAAAAATCCATCTCATTTTTCTTAAAGACCAAAATGTACCTTTTATCCCCTAGCATATTTTTAATCATTATTTATCATCATAGAGGTTGGAAAAGGAAACACTTATTCATTCATACTACGTTTTCCCAGAAGAATGTTTTTTTCGAGATAGCCTAACAACTTTGCCTACTCAAACTTTAAATGATTCCAAGGGTTTTTGTAACTGACTTGAAAAAGTTTCAATTTCAAAATTTGAAAACTCCTAAGTTTTTCCCCTGATATCTCTAATTAATCTCTCAACCCTGCTAAAACCAAGTAACTTAAGTTAGTCTTCTGCACTAATAGTCTTCAACATTTGTGGGGTTGAACAACAAAAATTATTTTTTCTTTCCATATAAATTTCTCGAAGTCATTTACTAGTCTTGAGTGTTTTTTTCTTGAATTGTTAGATACATTTTGCTTTTTTTTTTTTTTTGAGAGAGAGCACAAATAGGAAGTGGGGGCAGAGAGAGAGAGAGAGAAGAGAATTTTAAGCAGGTTCCACACCTATCACACCCACTTGTCATGGAGCCCATCGCGAGGTTCATCTCAGTACTCTGAGATCATGACCTGGACCAAAATCAGGAGTCAGATGTTTAACCCACTGACCCACCCAGGCGCTCCCATTTTGCTACATTTTCAAGTCCAGAGGATCAGTGCTACATTTAATAGTAGAAACTTCATTACTTCAAGTAATATTATTGTACTATCTACAGATCAATCTGTGATATCCTTACACTGAAAGTGTTGGTTAGTGCATCTTTCTAATGAGGTGGTTTAATCTTAAATATCATTTTATTTCTCCTATTTTCTTTAGGTTGATTGAAAGTTTAAACACACTCCTTGCCTATATGTATACACATATTAAATAATTATGCTATCCTTTATTTATTTAACTAATATCTATTGATGACTAGCTATGCCACTGTGCTAGGCGTTTAGAGAGGTCTCAATTTGAGAAAATTGTTTTGTCTATGAAAGCTTCTACTCCTTTTTCAAATTTCAGATAATCACCTTATTGTATTATTGCAGATGAATTATATATTATTTATTATTCTTATGCATGACACTTGCTTAAATAGCAAATGTAAATTCCATGTAACTTAAATGCTTACTTACAAGCATCCATAATTTGCAGTTAGTTGTATTTGCTGTGAATATACAAGGAAATAACAACTTTCTACAGGGTCATGTGAGGTGAGAAAGGACTCAAGTTTTACCAAGGAAAGTTAAAGACAAATCGCCTTTTCTTTGCAGTGCAAAATTTGGAAAATACAGATATGTGATTCTTTTGTCCCTTTGTACATTTTTTTTTTCTTTGTACATTTTCAATAGGTAATGAAATATATAGGATTTGGGAAGAATTTAAATTCTTAATTTTTAAAAAATGTATCTGAAAACTATGCAATTAAATTCTTTCATTTTGAGTTGTTTGCTAGAATTTGGCAAAACTTGGATGCAGATGGCTTATCTTCTTGCCTGAGGAAATAGTTTTTTGAAAAAGGATGATTGAGAACAATTGTAGATAAAATGCTTTTCATGCTAAGAATTCTAATATAATAAAAAATTAAATCGTAATGTAAGTTGTTAGTTATTGTACATTGTGTCAGTTACTGTACTCCAGACCATGGGTCTTTCTATTAAAAAGAGTATTGAAATGAATAGTTCACTTCTCTGGCTACATAATTAATCCATTCTGTGATATCAAATTCATCTTACCCAAGCTAGAATTCAAGTGAAAAGTAAAATGAGACAAACAATACTTCAAATATGGAATTGTGTGGTAGCTACTCAAGTAGATGTGTATGTCTCTCTCTGTGCATTATATTATACATAGTGAGAGAGTTTCTCTTTTATACTGTGCTGTAACTACTGAGAGAGTTCTGAATGTGTAGCTCTTATGAGGAAGATAAATAAAAGACAAAAGACACAAGTCTTAAACAATAAATGTTCACATAAAGATCAAGGCCAAGATACTGGGGACCTGATACATTTTTGTGAAGGTATAGGTTTGCTGTTGAATATTAATTTCAGGTTAATTCAAAATATCTAGGTGTTTATTTTTTATATAGATTTTTAAATTTTTGTGTTGTGTGTGTGTGTGTGTGTGTGTGTGTGTGTGTGAGATGTCATGGGACAACTTGTTAAATTCTCCTGAGTTTAATTTACATTTTGTGGGTTTTCAATCAACATAAAAGTCAGAGTGGACCTAAGCTGATCTTAAACTAATTTGTAAGTTGAAGTTTTATTATTAACATATCAAGTAATTTTAAATAAATATATCCAGTAAATACATATAAAAAGCAAATCATAAGCTCTTGAAAATTAATATTGCATATGTGCTTGGTAGACTTCAGTGTTCACTGACTTATTTAAGGTTTTTATGGTGGAATGCCACACACACATCCACAAGCTCTTGAATATTTAGAATATCTTCCCAAAAGTCAGAATCATTTTTCAATAAAAATATCTCAACCCAAATATACTGGGGTATTAACATCTTTCACTCTTATATTACTAAATATCTATGAATAGTATAAAAACAATTTTATATTTATTGTTTTATGAGCTTTAGCACATTAGGAAAAATATTGGAGACCTGCATTCTTTCCTGTTTTTAAATTTGTGAGACCGCTTTTATGCCACATGAGATTCAATTTCATAGTCTGGAATGCCTCAGAAGCATTTGAGATTCAGTTCCTGGACAAGACATATGGTCTATCCTCAATCATGCAACAAATCCATGCTTAAAGATTAGTCTTAAACAAAATAGTATGCATAATATTTTTCAGACAGTTATAAAATATTTGATTTTTTACAAGGAATCCATTATAATATTTAAGAATCCTTATACTAAAGTCAATCATTGCACATTTAGTTATAATCCTTAATGTTGCAACTGAATCTCACTTTTATTCTTGTGCCCTTAGTAGAAACAAAGTTTATGACACTTGCTAAACTCTTAACATATTTATTGAGCAAATGAATGCATGAATAAATAGCCACAGTATTTTGCTTATGAACTTCTTCTATATATTCTTAAGAGAATTAACATAGTTTTGTTTAAATTTCTTTTTCAGTTTAACTGAGAAATAATTAACATTTGTCACTGTTTAAGGTGTTCAGTATGCTGGTTTGATTTACATATATTTTGAAATGATTATCAAAATAGATTCAGCTAACATCCCTCATTTCATATAGGTAAAATTTAAAGGAAAGAAAGAAAACATCTTAATAGCTTTCTGATATACTGTATAGTGGTTAACTACAGTCATCGTGTTCTACATCTTATCCCTAGCACCTGTTTATCTTATAACTGGAAATTTGTACTTTTTGACCACCTTCCTCCAATTCCCCTTCCCCGTCATCCCAGCCTCTGTTAACCACATGTCTGATCTATTTTTGTATAATTAATTTTTTTTAGATTCCACATACAAGTGAGATCACAGCGTTTGTCCTTTTCAGTGTGACTTATTTCATTTAGCATAAGGCTTTCAAGGTCCATTCATATTGTTGCAAATGGTAGGATTTCCTCTTTCTTATGGATGAATTCCATTATGTATTGATATTGAAGAATAGATTAGGTAGCCAGAGGAGTGTACCAATCATTTCAATACTCTATTCAATATTCCATTATATACATATGTATATATATTTCATTATACATTATATTGTAATATATTATACTATGGAATATAATGGATATTCCAATATTATATAATTGTATGTATATATATATAATATCTCACATCTTCTTTATCCATTCTTCCATCGATGAGCACTAAGGTTGCTTCCATGTCTAGGCTATCATAAATAATGCTGCTATGAACATGGACGTACACATATTTTTTTGAGTTAGTGTTTTCATTTCCTTTGGCTATATTTCCAGAAGTGGAATTGCTGGATCATATGGTAGTTCTATTTTTAATTTTTTTGAGGATCTTCCATAGTGGCTGTACCAATTTATAATCCCACCAATAGTGTAGAAATGTTCCTTTTCTCCACACTCATGCCATCGTCTTTTTCTGTTATCTTTTCAATAATGCATTGGCCAATATTTACTATATTTAACTATACAATATTTAACTATAAAAATGAGTAACTGCATTTTTTCAGTCTGTTTTTATTGCATTGAGTTCTATGGCAATATACTAAATGTAATATAGCAGTATATAAAACTGGTCATTTCATGCATGAGATGAAGATGCTCAATGTATTTCTTATTTGCAAACCTATAAACTCCTATCTGTGCTATTCTGGTATCCCTCTACCCTTTCTTTCTCTAGCACAAGTCAAATGGTACTCATGTACTGCATTTTACCCTCTCAGCTCCTGAGGGGACTAGCTCCAGCAGTGATATCCTGCTTCCTCTCTTGTGACTGTACTTCATCCCTTGTGTATCTGGGGACATTTTCAACATCAATGCCTCAGCTTAAAACAGCAAATATGGAATGGTGGACACTTACGGCCTCTTCTTCCTTCATTGCTCTTTGTTCTTTCAGAGTACAGTGGTAGCTTTCTCATGAATATCATTGTGGGTATTTATTTCTTCCCATTCTGTAACACTCTCCATTAGTTCATCCACCTTGACAGCTTCCACTGTCACTGAAAAAATTATGGTGACTTTATAAAATATATATCTACATTTTGAGACCAGAATTCCTTCCCAGGACATTGGGGATAAGCTGAAGTCCTCTGGTCCCAGAAGTACCTCTTGGCTGACCCTTTCAGCTTCTAGAAGGTAGTTACTATAGTTCTCCTAATTCCAACTGGCCTCGTTTAACTCTTCATGTTTGTTTGTTTCTTCCTACTCAATTGCATCATTTAAAATAATAAAACTTTTCGATTTAAATTGTTAAGCCTATTGATATTATGACATATTTTTAAAGATTTTATTTATTTATTTGACAGAGAAAGCGATAGTGACCCAAGTTGGCAGAGTGCAGGCAGAGGGAGAGGGAGAAGTAGACTCCCCGCCAGAGAGCCTGCTGTGGGGCTGATCCCAGGATCCTGGATCATGACCTGGGCGGAAGGCAGATGCCTAACTGAGACACCCAGACACCTCAATGTTACGATTTTTAATCCTATTTTATAAGTAACAGTAAATTTTAAAGATTTAATTGAATAAACATGGGCATAGATTATAATATATAATGTTACATCTATAACATTTTATTGTTTTCAAAGAATATTCTCATAGTTAATGAATTCTCATAACCATCACATTATTATTATTTATTTTATTGTAGGAAACTTAAGCTCCTAGAGTTTTGGAGGCTCACTAAAGATCACACTGACAGAACAAAGATTTGAAATATCTGCGAAAAATTACATCTCTTTGCATAATTATCACATAATCTTTAATTTTTACCAACCACAAATTAATCAAATTCTACTTCACACCCGAGAGTGTTTTTTTTTTTCAAAGACGCTACAAAGAAAGAAATATTACTTAAGTTTTATATTCTTTAGTAGTCCATTTTTTGGCTAGAAGTAATAAAATAGTTCTAAGGCATAAGACAAAGTAGAATATTAAAAGATAAAGAAGATTTATTAGCTATAATTTTTTATATTCTAAACGGTACATTGTTAGCGACTATACATATTCTTTCATTTGCCTGGTATTCACAATAAATACAAGTGAGACAATTTATATCTGAAATTAGAAAATAGATCTTACATTTTTTCTTTAAGAACTTGAAAGCTACTTCTTAGATTCAGAAAAATCTCCGATCCCTAGTGCATTCTGCTCAGTTCTCTCATATGGTGATGGCCTTTTGACATTTGCCGTAAGGGCCTTTTCTGATCTTACCACTCATTCCACATGTTTAAACAAAACATGTGGTTTTGCCAGTGTTCTGCCACCAACTGGGAAACATAATCTCTGAAAGAGGCAGGAGCCAAGACCCCAGAAGTTCTTAAGAATTATGCGAGTAGGAGACTCTTGACTAGCAATGAGGGGGCACTCACATTCCTCCCTGGCGCCTGCTGAAACAAATTTCAAGAATGGTAACAGGCTTGTTTTAGGGTTTTAAAACTATCAGTCTGGGATCAGCAGCCTGTTCTGAGCGACTGAGCGGCCGTGGATGCCAAATTCCAGCTGTCACAACTTGCTTCTGTGAGAACCTCGTGCTCAGTCTGTCAGAGACTTGGAAGATGAACTTCGTTAGGACCGTGCACCACAACCCTTTTTATAGACAGACCAAACCCAAACCACAAATCTCCCTCTTGAAAACCCCAGCCCTTCCTTCCTGGTTTGGAATACAGGGTCGACACAAGGTTATCTGTAGGTTGGGTGTGAGCACCCAAACAAAATATTTAGCCAACTGTATGACTAGTTTGTGGTTTCAGGTTTTTATTTCAAAATCTTTGCAGCCCATTAATCACCACCATGAAAGAGTCTTCATCAAGGGTTCATGCTCAGTTCACCCATTGGGCTACAGAATCAGTGTTTGTATTTTCATAGCAAAAAGAGAAAAGCAATAATTGACTGAATTGAATCACAGAATTGCTTAGAATTTGGGAACTCTAAGCAAAGATTTTTCTCTGTACAAGATTTTTAATTTTCTCTTATGTGACTGTACAGTAGCTGCTTGAGTGATATTATATTTCTTAAGGAGGAAAAGGTGTGTGTTTTCTCAGGATCAGAACCATGACTAACAACTTGTTCGACAGAAAGAATAGCTAACCTTCAAAAAGATGGAGCGTTTAGCTTCAGAGCTGCAGTGAACATGATACATAAGGTGTTTACTGGACCTGAGTGGTCTCTGATTACACTTCTTACTCAGAATTTCCTAAATTATTTTCAGAAGCAATTAAGTAATTAGTTAACAATAGTTGAATTCTTAAAAGATTTGGGGCACTATTCTGTCTTTTTTTTTTTTTTATTTCTTTTTTCACCAAATCCTCATGAGTACTATGAGGTGTCTCTTGTCATTATACCTGTTTTATTGATGAGAAATAATAGCCCTGGAAAACATTAAGTAACTTGCCCAAGATAGCATGGTTAGAAGGTGGAAGAAATAGTATTCAAACTTGGTGCTATGCCTTCAAATAATAGAAAGCAATGGATGGAAGGCTACGTTTATTTTTGCGGAACCTATTTAATCCTTTGGCTTCCCTCTCAGAACTTGTAGGAGCTACTTATATACTAAGCATGTCTATGAAATAATGGTATGGTTAGATTTTTAGTAACATTGTTCTTTCCATTATTTTTATTTAGTTTATTATATGAATGGTCATGTTCAATAAGTCAACTGCAGTATCGATACCTTTGGCTGGTGCACTAGGTTAGTAGTTGAAGGCCTGAGTTTTAGATTTCTTGCTGCCACAGACAAATTCTGGGTCTATCACAAGTCATTTAACCATTTTCAGTCTGTTTTCTCTCTCCATCTGATGGTAACAAGGTTTGTCCTGCTCTTGCCAATTAACAGAACTGCTTTACATATCATAGACAAGAAATATGTTAAAATATCATGTCCATAAAAATATCATATGTATGTAAGCTATTATTAATTATTGATAAAAGGAACACTCACTAATCTTAAAGACATCTGAGTAACTTAAACAAATACTAATAGCTATTTACTTATGAACCTGGCAATTTTGTAGGGTTTTATAGTACTTAATTTTGATAAAGTACAACTTACCTATTTTTAGTGCGTTCAGTGTCATTATCTAGAAACACATAACAACCAAGTTACCTAGATTTTATCTGACGTTTTCTTTTAGAAATTTTAGTTTTGGATTTTACATTTAAGTCTACATGCAATTTGAATTCACTTTAATGAAAGGTGTAAAACTTCCCTGCACGTGGATATCTGCTAGTGAAATTTATTGAAAAGACTGTCTTTTTGCTCTTTTGTCAAAGATCAGTTGACTATATTTGTGTAGGCCTGTTTCTGGGACCCTAATCCTATTTTATTAATCTGTCTATTCTTTAATCAGTCAACCCATCAATCAGTACTGCAATGTCTTGATTATTGTAACTTTATAGTAAGTCTTAAGATTGGTGGTGTGAGCCCTTTAACTTTGTTCTTCTCCAGTATTGTATTAGCTATTCTAGATTTTTACCTTTCCATGTAAGTTTTGGAGTAGATTGTTAGTATCAATAAGATAGCATGCTGAGGTTTTTATTGGGATTATATTGTATTTGTACAAGTGAATATCTCTTCATGTATTTAGATCTTTCTTTCATCAGTCTTATAGTTTTCTTTATATAGATCCAGTATATATTTTGTTAGATACCTAACTATTCTGTTTATAAAACAAGTATTTGATTTGTTGACACTATTGTAAATGTCAGTTTTTTTTTAATTCCAAAAGTCAAATTGCTTATAATAGGAAAGTAATCGATTTTTATATATTTATTTTGAATCTTGCAACCTTGCTATACTTGATTATTATTTCTAAAAGTTTTGTTTTTTTTCTTTTTTTTATCAATTCTTTCACATTTTCTACCTATACATTTATGTCATGTGTAATTCTTTGTATAGACTGGATTTGACTTGTTAATATTTTATTGAAGAATTTTGCATCTATGTGCATGAGAGGTATTAGTTTGTAGTTTTCTTTCTTCTTATAATATTTTTATTATAGTACTTATATATAACAAAATCTAATATAAATCAAGATGCTAACTCTAATAGGCAAAACTAATTTATGGGTGCAGTCAATAGCATGTTACAAGCATTTTTTTTTAACCTACTGGTCCATATTAATGTTAAGATTTACTTGGCATCCTCAACTCACTAGAACATAGATTAGAACCTAAAGGTGAAGGGATTCCTGGGTGGCTCAGCGGTTTAACGCCTGCCTTTGGCCCGGGGCGTGATCTTGGAGTCCCAGAATCAACTCCACCCCACACACATCGGGCTCCCCACATGGAGCCTGTTTCTCCCTCTGCCTGTGTCTCTGCCTCCTCTCTCTCTCTCTCTGTCTGTGTCTCATGAATAAATAAATAAAATCTTTTAAAAAAGAACCTAAAGTTAAGTTTTTTTTAAAAAGTATTTGTTGGCCTATATTATATGCCCATTAATGAATATACGTAGGAAATCATCATCACAAGATTATTTATTATTCCTATTTGATATAAAATATTAATAGTCTTGATAATATGGACTTTAAATCCACAAACTAGAGAAAACAAATAATTTGATTGGGGTTGAAGGAGCGCCTATAGAAATGTTATTTACAGAAATAAGTAATTATAGTTGCTAGTTTTGGAGTCCTGGCCACATGAACACCAGTCATAAGAACACAAAATAACTGTGATGCAGGGGTAAGTTCAAAGGCTTTTCACATCTCATTGGGCAATGGAAGTATTACTGTGTTATAGCTGCATAGATTCATTGCTTTCACAATGATGTCACTGAGTCCTCAATAAAAGATTGAATTGCATCTGTAATGTTTCCATTCTACATACCTACCCAGTTTAAAAGAGACAAGTACTTGATATGGCTCAAATAAACAAACAAAACTGTCATAAGACATGGTTAAGTCAACAGATGGTGTAATAAATTTCAGTTTTTCTTAAAATTCAATATAAAGCACACATTTCCTAAAAATAACAGAACAAGTAAATTATAGCACTTTATAGTACAGCATTTGATTTGCAAGAATATTTTTGGACACCCCATTTCTTACCTCTTTTTTTTTTTCCTAGGGAAGCAAATTTGAATCAGGTATATATAGCAGTGGGCAGTGAAAGGCCAGATAATGAGCACCCCTCAGTCTCCACTCACATGGAATTAAATCATATGAGCCAAGTTCCTTTAGGCCTTATTTGACACTTGGTTCTTGCACTTTCTAACATCTATTTCTGATTAATCAGTAGTGATCTGGATTTTACCACCTACTCCTTCAGGGAAATCTCACTGACTCCAAAGTGTACTTTAAAAAAAAAAAGTGTACTTTTCCATAATTCTACTACTTGAATTTTATGGTATTTTTACACCATTGATTACCTTCTTTCTTTAGTCTCTATTTCCTATGGTTTCCTGGACATTAGACTGTCCCTATTTTCATCATCTACCCTGGTCAAATGTTTTCAGTCATCTTCACAACTCTGCCTCATCTACCATCTACCACTGGGGTGTTTATACCATCTAGTTGTGTATAATTATATGTATAGATACATATGTATGTTTGTATATATTTATACCTATACATATAAACCAATCTACTGTGTCTAATTCTAGTTTACTTGTCTGTCTCCTTCATAGCCTCCTTGGAAACAGGAAATTTCAATTCCATTTGGTACTATTATTACTACCTATAAGCATATATATGTATATAATCACTCTTTCCTAGAATTTTATCCTTGTTCATCTGATCTTTTCAGTCTACTCTACCAATGAGTTATTTCATCCAAATGCATGGTTTCAGCGATCTCCTCAGGTGTACAACACAAGCCTCACTTTGGCCTCCTGATTTTCATATCCCACAATCTTTCATACAGTCTCACCTGGAAGTGTCATAGATTAAATATCTGAGACTGCGACTCAAGGCCTTCAGGCTTGGCTCCTGCAAACCTATTCATCGTCACCCAGAATTCATATTCTGCTATGTGCCCCGTTCTGGACACAGCATATTCTATTCATTCCTGGTTAAGTGATGTTGTTTCTTGCTGTATTTGCTTTTGCACTTGCTATATGTTCTAGGTCAAATGCAGGTTTTCCTCTATCATCTTTTTTTTTTTTTTTTCCTAGCTGTGTGCACTCATACTTCAAGACTGCACAGATGAATCCTTCTTCAGAGAAACTCTTGCCCTGTCTGAGGGGAGAGTTGGGCCTTTTCTGTACTCAAAGTAAACTGCATTTCGGTCAGAATATCCAATCTACTGTATCTAATCCTGGTTTTCTGGTCGGTCTCCTTCATAGCCTCCTTGAAAACAGGAATTGTGGCTTCCACTTAGTACCATCAGACTTATAGGATGATTGCTGAAAAGCATATACACAGAAACTGTTTCATGAGTAAGTCTTAGGAACATTAATCTATTTTAGGAGCTAAAGGAATATTACATCTTGATCTTGCTGAAATTAAATTAGTCTTCTGCTTTTCCAGGCAGGAGCAGAAACTCTAATTCTTAACATCCTAGGAACTGGACCAGAATTTAGATGCTTCTATAGAGGAGTCAGAAAAACATTTCCTCTGGCTCTAATATAGAGCCATAGACCATGAAGTAGGTTTATAAAAGGCAGCAAGAATGCTTGCACCAGATACATTTTACAGGAGCTGAAATGACATTTCCCTCTTGTCTCAATTCTTAATTGGCTGCTCATGGTCACTGGGGTGTTTATACAGCCTCAAGGCTGGCTCCATTTTGCTGCCATCTGTCTTAGTTATAAGTACACTACAAATTCCATATGGCTCCTTAATTCCAATGAGCCTAAAGCATTCTAATGTTTCACGGGGCCAGTTGAGACAAATGACTTACCTTATTTGTTTTGGGTTTGGAATAATTAGGAAATGGAATTAATAGTATCCCAAATATCTCAAAAATGGTTTTCCTTTAATAGAAGAGGCTACTGTAGACAATCGACATCTACATCACAACTTCTCATGTGTATCTAAATAGAGAAGACATTTTGCTCTTGAAATAATGTAAAGGTTATATTTTTATTTTTGGTCAATAAAAGTGACATAAGATATACCATATTCATGCTAAACTTACTATTTCTGCCATAGTAAAGGTTATTATCCTTTTTTATTTGTTGATGATGGTATGCTATTTGCTGTACCTAGGCACCTCATGGTTATAAATTACATATACATGGATTCAGTCAAAGGTTCTTGTTCAATGCAAAATTTTCTCAATTTTTCAAGTTCTTTCATGAAGACCCTTTGAATCTTCATTTCCATGTTTTTTTTTTTTCTATTTTATAACTGACCTTGCAGAGTCCTAATCCTTAATCTGTGCAATCATCTGCTTTACCGATTATAACTAAACAGTGCTGGAGAATTTATGAAACCATGCAACTTGGCCTCAGTATCCATTCCCTGTTTCCCAGGTCTGATGAGATTTCACTGTTGTATTAGTTTCTTGTTCTTCAAAAGCTTCTATCCTGTTGCCTCAACAAAAATTCAGAAGCCTTACCATTCTCTTCACAATCCAAACTTCTCTTCAAGTCCAAGCCTCCACTCAATATCCTATCTCCTTTAGCACTACTCAATGAGGCCACCTTAACTTTATCCTCTTTATTCTAATCCAAAAGGATTAGTTACTCCACTGAAGGTTAATCCATTGACATGCTCTCCAAAGTGCTTCCTGTCTTCTCAGAGAGTCTTGCATCATCAGCTGCATGCTCTGTCTTGAATCCCTTTTTCATTGGACCTTATCTTTCCTCAATAGAACATTGAAGTCAACATATCCTTCCTATATAAAACAAGCAAAGACTTGGCTACTAATATTATCTTTAAATTGTACTGATTTCTTAGAGTCTTTTGTCATCAAAGTTCTTGGATCCATTCTCTGTACTCACTGTCTTCACTTCTTCTCTCTTTCCCTCCCCTTACCTCTACCTCTATTATCTATCTTAAAAGATATACTTTTATCTTTCACGGAGCTTTATGCTTTCCTTACACCTCTATCATCTGTGTCTTTTAAATTATCACTACTTCTAAGATGTTGCCAACTGACCTAAGTTAACAAGCTAATTCATGATCTTAAGTTTCATTTTTTTGGTAGGTAATGGTAGCCATTCCAAGATTTTGAGGTGGTAAGAAAGTTACTTCTGTAGACTTGCTATTAGAATATAATGAAAGCAAGATACAGACCGAATTCTCTATATGGATGGCAGGCATTTATTTTACAAATGTTCATTAAAAAAAGCAGGCATTAAGTAGTCCTTATGAGACTGATTTGGTCTTTAATTTTTACGTTGAAACCCATCTTCTTTCTTTAGTTGCACTAAATATCATGATTTGAATTATTCCATATATATATGTATTGGGTGGGTAACTGAGTTTGTGTGTCAGTCCTTGTGTGTTCATGTTGCCATGTCATGAAACTGGTGGAAAATGACAAATGACAAATTTCATTGACAAGATCTCAAATACATTCCCACATTCTTCTGTGCTGACTGGAGAGGGAGGAGAAGGAGAGGGGAGGAGGGAGAAGGAAGAGGGAAAATTCTTTTTCGGTTTTATTTTGAAAGTAAGCTAGCATTCAGAAATATCTTGGAACAAGCTGTGAGAACATCTGATGATATTCGTTTGAAAAAAAAATCTTGGGGATCTAAGACTTAATTATGATACCTTTTTATTTCCTCTTTTTAAAACTTCCTCTTTTAGAACAGTCATAATTTGAGTAAAATTACATCTCATTTAACCATATTCCACATTTATAGTGATTTGAAATTATTGAATAGGGGCATAATAGATTTCTAAATCAGAAATATTTACAATACAGATAACATTCTGATATATTAATTGAAATGATTATAATATCACTCATAATATAATTTACCAAATAAAATGTCCTCATTTTTATTTCTTTTAATACTTATACACAATTTATCTTTTTTTACAGTTGTGATCATGGCATAGATAAAATTTCTTTCTAACAGTATTGTAATATGTATTTTTCCATGTTACCTTATATTCATTATAATAACTAGTTCTAGTTGTAACAAAATGTGATGTAGTAGAAAAACATCCTCTCTTACTCATATCTCTATTTCTTGTCATTTGCTTCTTTCATTATTTACTATTATAAACATGTGATATTAACATCTCCATAGATTATATTTTCTTTCCTGTTGGATTATTACCTAAAATAAATGCCTAGAAGTGATATTACTGGATCAAAATACATGAACATGTTTGGATTCTTGCTGCATACTATACATTATTTCCCAGAAAGTTCAAAAATAATAGTAATAATCATTTATTGATTATACAATAAATTCCAGGAAAGATACAGTAGTAAAAAAAATAAAAGGAACTAATTCTATATTCTCTCTTTGAGTGATTCATCTTTTGCCGTACACAAGGAAACTATTTATTGAATTTTAGTGGGCTTAAGAATTATATGGGGTGTTCAATTAAACTACAGATTTTAGGGCCACTCTCTCAGAAATTCTGAACAAGTAGGCCTGAAAGAGCATGTAGGTTGTCACCATTTTTAACAATCACCTTCATCTGGTTCTAATACAGGTGATTTAGAGACCACAATTTGAAAAATACTGTCTTTATTATGTCTATGGCATCCAAACCCGAATCTCTCTACTTGACCTTCCTCAAGTGCTTCATCTCAACTAACTTGAAGGGAAAAACCAGCATATCCCAAACAGAACTTTCCTTCCCTTCCCCTTTAAACAATGCATCCTCTTCTGCTTCTAGGATAGTAAATATCTTCTCCCATGTTTAGATTTTGTCACTTATAGCTCAATTTTAAAAAGTGGGCTTTAATCGACATATAAAATTATGTTAGGTATACAACATAATAGATTTGATATTTGTGTATATTGCAAAATGATCCCCATAGTACGTCTAGTTAATAGGACCGTACACAGTTACATAATTTTTTTTCTCGTGATGAGGACTTTTAAGATCTACTTTCTGAGAACTTTCAAATATGCAATACAATGTTAACTATAGTCACCATGCTGTGTATTACATCCTCATGACCACAATTTATTTTATAACTGGAAATTTGTATCTTTTGACCACCTCTACCCATTTTGCCTACTTTCTGTTCCCACACTCTGGCAACCAAAGTCTGTTCTTTGTGAGCTTGTTTTTTTGTTTTTGTTTTTTTAAATTCTTCATATAAGTGGAATTATAATTTATCTATATTTCTCTAATTTATTTCATTTAGCATAATGCCCTCAAGGTGCATCCATGTTGTCACAAATGACAAGGTTTCATTTGCTGGATAATAATATTTCAGTGTGTGTGTGTACAATTTACATGTGAAACTGTGGTCTTTTAGGAATAGTTTGGTCAGAGCGATGGTATCTGGACTTCCATGAGCTGATTGCAGCTCCCTGTGGATATCAGATGCCAGGTAGATTATAATTTCCACATTTGACACACACAGTGTTTTCATATCCCCTTAAATAAGTATAAGCAGAAATGTGAAAAAGAAGCTAAAGAGGAACTCACAACACTCAGGTTTTGGGAAAATGTTATGCTGCTGAAACATTAGCAGCCTGGCCTAGTTTGGGATTTAAACTAGTTGCTGCTGCCTTTCGTCTGGTTGTGCTGGTTTTACTCAGGATTGTTATGTTCAGAATCTGTAACTATTATTGTTAGGTTTCCTTTGGTCTCATAACTAAAAATCAACAGTAAAGATACCATCTTTATTCTGAGAAGCATAATCAGTCTAAATGTATTAATAACCTTGACGCTTCTTAGGTTGGTATTTTTTTTAACTTCATGGTTTACTGTAATAATTGCCACATTCTTGCCTTCTTTCCAGGTAAAACAATGAATATACTAAAAGTATTTGATAAATTATTTATAATACCCTCCATAGTCAAGAAAGCAACAAGAATAATGGGCTCCATTTTTCAGAAAAGCAAATAAGTCATGGTGATGTTTTATGACTTACTCATGGCACATGCCCTACAGATCAGTAACAACCAAGGAAGCGAATTGGCAGCCACATAACTACTTGCAGATTCCTGAACATACCAGACCCAATGGTAGGCATGGTAATAAATCACTGAGAGTTAAAAACATTTTTTCTTCAAATATTCCCAAATGGAATTTTCCTAAAATACAGAATTTTTTTTGAGAAAAAGAAATAGGTAAGAAGAATAAGATTTTACTGCAGACATTAGTTTTATTTATTTCTGTGTATCTTTCAACATATTTACTTATGTATTCATTCCTTCAAATAGGTAACACATGCACATTGTTAAATAAATTATAAAGTACAAGGTGTATACTATGAAAATGTGTCTTTAACCCATTCCTTTCCTGTCTCCCATTTCTCTTCAGAGTCAATCAGTTACTGTTTTCTTGGCTGGTAGTTAAGGCCTGTGTTTGTATACTTTATACAGGTATTTTTCCTAAAGAGACTTAAATACTTTCTAGTTCAATTCAAAATTTTTGGAGCTAAAAGAGGGCTGGTATTAGAATAATATCTATTTTCTTTTCAAAGAAAACCATCATTTCAGAGCCATTATCAATCCTAACCAGTTATCTTGCTTTAAAAAGAAACACATTTATTTCAGTCAAAGCTGGCTGTACTTGTAAGGAACACATAAATATTTAAAGAAACAGCAAAAGCTGCAAAGTAAAAATAATGATATTGGCTGAACTCTTAGAGTACATCTTATGTACAACATTAGGTGCCTCATTTAATGTCGTTCTGGAAAAGTTCTTATAGAGGCCTATGTATGAAGTATTTTAATGCTTACTTTTGGAAATGCTGAATGTTTTTAACTGTATATTAAAGAGGAAATTGTAAGAATGGCACAACATTATTGTCAAGATATAATAAAGTGGAATTGAAAGATCACTTCATTTTTCAATTCAAGAAGCCCTTTGGTTACTTATGAGTTTCTTTCACTTTCATATCTAATGTGAATCCACAAATCAAAATACAGTATCTAGAGAAATCAAGAAGAGAGTCTTATGCTTGCTTCTATCATCTTCCAACTCCAAATGGTTAGGATAAAAAAAAAATACTGAGTAATTGAGGGGAATGAATGAAATGTATAAAGTATTCATCAAAGAAAATATTGGAAATCACTAAGATCGTTTTTTAAAAGTTAGAGTTCCTTTCCAAGAAATTTGAATAACTTGAAAAATGTTTGAAACAATATCTAGTGACAAGAGAAGAAAAGTCATGGTTCTTTGTAATCTCGTTACCATCTATGAGTATTTAATTTTAATTAAATTTTCTATTTCAAAGTCACCGTAAGAAATAACAGAGATTCTATGTGTCCTTTAGCCAGTTTCCTCCAGGAATAGTATCTTGCATATTAACATTGATTGTAATCAAGATACAGAGTATTTCCATCACCGTGAAGATTGCTCATGTTGCCAGTTTATAGGCAGGCACACCACTTCCCGCCCAAAACCACCACCTCCTTTATCCGGGGTAAACGCATCACTGTTCTGTTCTCTATTTCTGCAATTGTTAGATGTTTATAATTGGAGTCATATGGTACAGAACTTTCTGGGATTGGCTTTTTCCGCCTTCACTCTACTTCTGTGGAAATCCATCAAGAGTTGCATTTATTCACAGTTTGTTCCTTTTTACTGACTAGCAGTAATCTGTGGTATGGACATACCACTGTTTGCTTGATCCTTTTTCCACTGATGGACAGCTGAATTATTGTCCCTATGGGACTATTATGAATAAAATCATGAATAAAGCTGCTGTAAACTTTCATGTAGAAGTCCCTGTGTGAACCTGCTTTCATTTCTCTGGGATAGGTAGTCAAGAGTGCAATTGATGGTGTCCATCGAAAGATGAATGGATAAAGAAGATGCGGTTTATGTATACAATGGAATATTCCTCAGCCATTAGAAACGACAAATACCCCCCATTTGCTTCAACGTGGATGGACCTGGAGGGTATGATGCTGAGTGAAGTAAGTCAATCGGAGAAGGACAGACATTATATGGTCTCATTCATTTGGGGAATATAAAAAATAGTGAAAGGGAATAAAGGGGAAAGGAGAGAAAATGAGTGGGAAATATCAGAGAGGGAGACAGAACATGAAGACTCCTAACTCTGGGAAACGAACTAGGGGTGGTGGAAGGGGAGGAGGGCGGGGGGTGGGGGTGACTGGGTGACGGGCACTGAGGGGGGCACTTGATGGGATGAGCACTGGGAGTTATTCTGTATGTTGGCAAATTGAACACCAATAAAAAATAAATTTATTATAAAAAAAAGGAAAAAAAAGTGCAATTGATGGGTTATACGATAGTCACATATTTCATTGTTGTTATTGTCGCTGTGTGTGTGTGTGTGTGTGTGTGTGTGTGTGTGTGTGGTTAAGGTAGGTTCTATGCCCAATGTGGGGCTTGAACTCATGACCCCAAGACCAAGAACTTCATATTCTACTAACTGAGCCAGCCAGGCACCCCACATATTTAGTTCTTAAAGAAATCACTAAATTGTTTTCCAGAGTGACTGTCCATTTTATATTCCCACCAACAATGTATGAAAAATCCAGTTTCACCACATTCTTGCCAACATTTAGTATCCTCCCTATCTCCGCTTTAGTCTTTGTTTTTTTAATGTAGTGATATCCCTCCTTGTGGCTTTAGTTTTATTTCCTGAGTGGCTAAAGATGTTGAAAATCTTTTCATGTACCTATTTATTATCTGTATATCCTTATAGTGAAATGATATTTGTCTATTTTTTTCTCATTTTATAATTGGATTTTTTTTACTATTGAGTTTTAAGAATGCTTTCTAGATTCCAGTTTTCTGTCAGATATGGGCCTTGAGAATGTTTTCTCTCAATCTGTAGCTTATCTTTTCATCCTCTTAATCGAATTATTATAGAGCAAAATTTCTTAATTTTGATGAACTACAATTTATCAAGTTTTTCTTTTATGGATTTTGATTTTAATGTCAGGGCTGACTGTCTAGTCTTAGATCCTGAAGATTTTCTCATATTTTTCTAAAAAAAATATGGTTTTATATCATGTACCTAAATCTGTGATCTATTTCATGTTAACTTGTGAAATAAATGTGAGACTTAAGTTCATTTTTTGCCAATGGGTATCTAATTCCTCTAGCATCATTGCTGAAAAGACCCCTCCACCGAACTGCTTTGTCACCTGTTTTTCAAAAATCAATTAGGAATATTTCTGTGGTCAATTGGTGAATCTCTATTCTCCATTGATGCATCTATCCCCCACCTAATACCACACAGTTTTAACTACTAGAGCTATACAGTAAGTACCATAATCATGTAAACTGATTTCTCCTACTTTATTCTTATTCAAAATTGTTGCAACTGTTTTAGTTTCTTTGTGTTTCCACATAAATTTTAGAATAATTCTTTTCCATATCCTAAAAAATTCTTCTGAGATTCTTATAGGGATTGTGTTAAATCTGTATATTAATTTTTTGAAAGTTTTTATCTTTGTTTTATTGTGTCTTCCATTTATTATTATTATTTTATTTCTTTCCTCAACATTTTATAGCTTTCACCATGCAAAGTCTGTACTTATTTTTTTTAGATTTAAGACTAAGTATTACATTTTTGAGTTATTGTATTCTTAATTTTTGTTTCCATGGGATTGTAGCTAAAATATTGAAATATGATTGATTTTGCATGGCAATCTTATATTCTATGACTTTTTAAAACTCAGCTCCAGGAGTTTTTATGTCCCTTAATTGGACAAATGTTTTGGACTGAATGTTTGTGTACCCTCGAAATGCACATGTTAAAATCTAATCCTCAACGTGATGGTATTTGGAGGTGGGACTTTTGGCAGGTAATTAGGTCATGAGTTCTCGTGAGATTAGCATCCCTATAAGAAGAAACCAAAGAGCTAGCTTACTTTGTTTCTGCTACGAGAGAATGCAAGGGGAGGTAGACAGTCTGCAGCCCAGAGAGGGCCCTCGCCAGAACCAAGCATGCTGGCACCCTGACCTAAGACTCCCAGCTTACAGAGCTTGTGAGAAATAAACTTCTGTTGTTCTAAGCCACCAAGTCTATGGTGCTTTGTTATAACAGACCGATTGATTCAGACAACAATCATGTTACCTGCAAATATGTGCAGTTTTATTTATTTCTGATTTGTATACCTTTTATTTAGCCTTGCCTTATTGTACTAGTGAGAACTCCTAGTATTGTGTCGAATGAAAAATAGTAAGAATAGACATTTTGCCTTCTTTTCATTTCTTCATAGGAGAAAACACTCTTTCATCAAGACGCATAATAACTGTAGGTGTTCTATATATGTTCTTTATCAAACCAAGGAGATTTCTTTCCATTCTTAACCTGCTGAGAACTTTTATCATGAATGTATTTTTAATTCTGTTAAATTTTTGTTACATAAGTGAATATGATTATTTGATTTTTCTTCTTTAGCCTGTTAATATGACAGTGTATGTTGGTTGATTTTTAAATTTTGATTGAGTTTTTCATCCCTGGATGAATGTTATTCACAGTGTATTCTTTATAAATATGGTTAAATTTTATTTGATAATATATTATTAAGGATTTTTATCTATCTGAAGAATATTGGTGTGTAGTTTCCTTTGTTTTAATGATCTTTGGTTTTGATATCAAGGAAATATTAGCATCATAAAATGACTTGAAAACTATTCCCTCTCCTTTTATTTTCTGGAAGAGATTGTATGGAATTGTTAATTTATGTCTTCTCCTTTTTTTTGGTTAGCCTTTGTCAATTCTCCTGATGTATCCAAAGAATAAGTTTTGTTTCATTGTGTCTATCATGTTTCTGTTTTCAATTTCATTGATTTGTGCTCTTATATTTGCTTTCTTCTGCTTATTTGGGTATATTTTGTTCAACATTTTTTAGGTACTTGAAGTAGGCACTTAGATTATTGAATTGAGATTTTTGCTCTTTTCTCATGGATTCATTTAGTGCTATAAATTTGCCTCTCCACTCTGTTTTAGCTAGCTCTTGGACTCAAGGAATAGTTAGAAGTATGTTATTTAGTTTCCAAGTTTGGAGATATTCTTGTTAACTTCTTGTACTGATTCCTAATTTGATTCCATTGTGCTCAGAGACCACATTCTTTAAGATTTTCTGTTCTTTTAAATTTGTTGTCTTATGGCCCAGAACATAACTTACCTTGGTACACATTCCATGGTCACTTAGAAAAAACGTGCATTCTGCTGTTATTGGGTACAGTATAGAAATATTGATTACATTATGCTAGTTGATGTTGAGTTCTTGTGTATCTTGTTGATTATACGAGTGTTGAGAGGAGAGTGTTGAAATCACCAATGATAATTGTACATTTATCTATTTCTCCTCTTATTTCTATCAGTTTTGCTTCATATGGTTTGAAGCTTTAGTTTTTTTTTGTTGCATACAAATTAAGTTGCATACAAATTTAGTTTTTTCTATCAGCTTTAGTTTTTTTTGTTGCATACAAATTAAGAATTACTATGTCTTTTTTTTTTTAAGACTTTATTTTTTTTTATTTTTTAATTTTTTTTTTTATTTATTTATGATAGGAACACAGTGAGAGAGAGAGAGGCAGAGACACAAGCAGAGGGAGAAGCAGGCTCCATGCACCGGGAGCCTGATGTGGGATTCGATCCCGGATCTCCAGGATCGCGCCCTGGGCCAAAGGCAGGCGCCAAACCGCTGCACCACCCAGGGATCCCAAGAATTACTATGTCTTATTGGTAGATTTCCCTCTTTTTTTTCTTTCTTTCTTCTTATTCATTTACTTTTGCTATATAACATATTCCCTGCCTCTGTTAGTTTTCTGTATTCTCAAGTCTGCTTTATCCAATACTAATGTAACTACTCCTACTTTCTTTTCACTAATGTTTACATAATAATATTTTTCCATTATTTTTACTTCAACTTGTCTATATTGTTATATTTTAAGTGAAGTCCTTATAGACAGTATATATTTACATGATTTTTTTAAATCCACTTGATTAGTGCTGTATGTTGTTAATTATTTAGATAATTTACATTAAATGTAATAATTCATATGCTAAGGCTTACATATGTCTTTTTTTAAAAAAATCTTTAATTCCAATACAATTAAAATACAGCATTATATTAGTTTTAGGTTTACAGTAGTGATTCAACAATTCTATACATGACTCAATGTTCACCATGGTAAGTCTACTCTTAATTCTCTTCACCCATTCCCCCACCCATCTCCCCTCTGGTAATTTGTTCTGAATACTTAAAAGTCTGTTTTTGGGTTTGTCTCTTTTTCTTTTTTTCTGGGGGGGGGGTGTAAATTCCAGAAATATGTGAAATCATATGGTATTTGTCTTTCTCTGATTGACTTATTTCACTTAGCATTATGCCCTCTAGATACATCCATGTTGCTGAAAATGGTAAGATTTCGTTCTGTTTTATGGCTGAGTAAAATTCCATTGTATATATCTACTTCACCCATATTCTTTATTCATTCATGTATAGAAATTGAACTGCTTCCATAATTTAGCTATTATAAATAATGCTGCAATAAACATAGAGGTGCACATATCTTTTTGAATTAATGTTTTCATCATCTTTGGGTAAGTATCCTGGAGTGGAGTTTCTGGATAATATGGTAATTTTATTTTTAATTTTTTTGACAAACTTCTATACAGTTTTTGACAGTGGCTGCACCAGTTTGCATTCCCACCAAAAGCGCATGAGAGGGATGCCTGCATGGCTCAGCAGTTGGAGTCTGCCTTTGGCTCAGGATGTGACCCTGGGGTCCTGGGATCGGGGCCCACATCAGGATCTCCACAAGAAGCCTGCTTCTCCCTCTGCTTGCCTCTGCCTCTCTCTCTCTCTCTCTGTGTCTCTCATGAATAAATAAATAAAATATTTTTTTTTTAAAAAAAGCACATGAGAACTCCTCTTCACCAAATTCTTGTCAACACTTGCTGTTTCTTCTGTTTTTGATTTTAGCCATTCAGACAGATGTGAAGTGATGTCTCCTTGGGGTCTTGTTTTACATTTCCTGGTCATGAGTGATGTTGAACATCTTTTTGTGTGCTTGCTGGCCATCTGGATGTCTTCTTTGTCTTCTGGATACCTCTTCATGTCTTCTGCCCATTTTTAAATTGAACTATTTGTCTTTTGTGTGTGTGGAGTTGTGTAAGTTCTTTTGTATTTTGCATACTAACTCTTTATAGGATATGTCATTTGCAAATATCTTTGCCATTCAATAGGTTGTCTTTTAGTTTTGTCGATTGTTTCCTTTGCAGTGCAGAAGTTTCTATTTTGACGTAGTCCCAATAGTTTATTTTTGCTTTTGTTTCCTGTGCTTCAGGAGACATATCTAGAAATGTTGCTATGACTGATGTTGTTAGGTTGTTTATTCGAGATTTTTCTTTCTTTTTGAGGTAGGCTTGTATTGCTATAATCTTCCCTCTCAGAATAGCTTTTGCTGTATCCCAGACTTTTTGGACCATTGTGTTTTCATTGTCCCCAGGTATATATTTTCTATTTCCTCTTTTGATTTCTTGGTTGACTCATTTATTGTTTATTATCATATTATTTGATTCCCACATATTTGTATCCTTTCTGGATTTTTTTCTTGTGGTTAATCTCTACTTTCATAGTGTTATGGTTGGGGAATAGATCCACTGTATGACTTCGAATTTTTTGAATTTGTTGAAACTTCTTTGGTGGCCTAATATGTGATCTATTCTGGAAGAAGTTCCATGCTCTTGAAAACATATGTTGGAAAAATTATTGTCTTTGCTCCTGTCTAGGATTTTTATAGTTAAGGTCTCATATTTAAGTCCTTAGTCCATTTTGAATTTATTTTTGTGTATGGTGTAAGAAAGTGGTGCAGTTTCATTCTTTGCATGTAGCTGTTTAGTTTTCTGAACACCATTTGTTGAAGACATTGTCTTTTTCCCATTGCATATTCTTATTGTGGATCAATTGACCATATAATCATGGGCTTATTTCTCTATGTATTATTTCTCTATGTATTGTTTTGGGGTGGAATGCTCTGAATGTAGATCTATTAGATCCGTCTGGTCCAGTGTGTCATTCAAAGCCACTCTTTCCTTTTGGATTTTCTGTTTGGATGATCTATTTATTGGTGTAAATAGGGTGTTAGAGTCCCTTGCTATTAGTGTATTACTATCAATTACTTTGTTTTGTATTAGCTGCTTTATGTATTTGGGTGCCCCATCTTGGATGCATATTTACAATTGTTATATCTTTTTGCTGGTTTGTTCCCTTTATGACTAAATACTGTCCCTCCTTTTCTCTTACTATAGTTTTTGTTTTATTTTATTTTATTTTTTCTAGTTTTTGTTTTAAAGTCAATTACTCCAATATAAATTTTCCTACTGTCTTTATTTCACATCCATTTACATGATAAATGCTTTTCCATCCCTTCACTTTCAATGTGCATATGTTTTTAGGTCTGAAATGAATCTCTTACATATAGATAGGTCTTGTTTTCTTTTTTTTTAAAATCCATTCCATTGCCATATGTCTTTTGGTTGGATTACTTAGTCCATTTACCCTCTAAGTAATTATTGATAGGTATGTACTTATTACCAATTTCTTACTTGTTTTATAGTTGTTTTTGTAGTTTTCTGATGCTTTTTTCTCTTGCTGTCTCACAATTTTGATTCTTTTCTCTTTCTTTTTTTTTTTTTTTTGTATCTATTACTGGTTTTTGATTTGTGGTTGCCATTAAGTTTATATATTACATCTTATGCATGTATCAGTCTATATTAAGTTGATGGTCATTTAAGTTTGAACTCTTTTTTTTATTGCTCCCCACCAGCACATTTTGGGTATATGGTGTCATACTTTAATTCTTTTACTTTGTGAATCTCTTAACTAATTTTTATAGATATACTTAATTTTACTGCTTTTGTGTTTCTTACTTTCCTTATTCTTGTTGTGGTCTTTCCTTTCCACTCAAAAAGTCCCTGTTAACATTTCTTATAGAACTAATTTAGTGGTTCAGTGATCATGAATTCTTTTAACATTTTTTTTTTTGGTCTGGGAAATTCTTTCTCTCTTCTTTTATTCTGAATGATAGCCCTGCTAGACAGAGTGTTCTTGGTTGTAGGTTACTTCCTTTCAGCACTTTGATACATCATGCCACTCTCTTCTGCTTGCCAAGTTTCTTCTGAAAAATCTGCTGATAACCTTATGGAGTTTCCCTTGTGTGTAATTGTTTTCTTTTTCTCTTGCTGCTTTTAAAATTCTTTTGCTACCACATTACTATGTGTCTTGATGTGGACCTCCTTGGGTTGATTTTGCTGGGGGTTTTCCAAGCTCCGGGATCTGGATTTCGGTTTCCTTCCCTAGATTTGGGACGTTTTCATCTATTATTTCTTCAAATAAGTGTTCTGTCCCCCTTCCTTCTCTTCTTTTTCTGGGATCCTATAAAATGTGCGTGTTATTATGCTTGATGATGTTGCTGAGTTCCCTTGGTATATTTTCTTTCTTTCTTTCTTTCTTTCTTTCTTTCTTTCTTTCTTTCTTTCTCTTTCTTTCTTTCTTTCTTTCTTTCTTTCTTTCTTTCTTTCTTCTTCTTTCTTGTTCACCTTGATTACTTTCCATTACACCATCTTCCAGGTATCTTATTTGTTCTTTTGCTTTCTCTAGACTATTACTTATTCTCTCTATTTTTTATTTCAGTTATTGTGTTCTTCATCTCTTTATATTTTCTATCCCTTTGTTGAGGATCTCACTGAGGTTCTCCATTCTTGTCTCAAGTCCAAAGTCAATGCCTTTATGACCATTTCTTTAAATTCTCTATCAGGCATATTACTTATTTCTGTCTCATCTAACTCTCTTGCTATCATTTTGTTCTTTTCTTTCATCTGGGGCACAGTCTTCCATCTCATTTTGTCTAACCCTCTGTGTCTCTTTATGTGTGTTAAGGAAGTCAACTATGTCTCCTGCTTTTAAAAGTAGTGGACTCATGAAGAAGAGGTCCTGGGGTACCCTGCAGTGCAATATCCCCTGTTCACCAGAACCTGATGCTCCAGGGGTGTTTCCTATGTGTGTTGTGAGTCCTACTTATTGTGACTGCATTGTATTTGCTTCTCAGTACAGTCATCTGCAATGGCTCTCTGTCTGTTGTGGGCAGGATTTGATCCTTGTGTTGTTAGTGGGCCAGCCTGGGGCCCCCTTGGGCTTGAGTGGAATCCAGTTTCCAAAGAATAGGACAAAATCACAGCAAGAGAGTTAAATGAGACAGAAGTAAGTACTATGCCTGATAGAGAATTTAAGGTAATGATCATAAAGACTTTTTTATAGTCCCACTTCTCTGAGGTTCTCTTTATAATTTTTTTGACCTCTTTTCTCTCTGTTATTCAGATTGAATGATTTCTACTATTGTATCTTCTAATTCACTGATTCTTTCCTTTGTTCCATTCATTCTTCTGTTGAGAGCATAAATTGACTAGTTTTATTATGGTTGTTATATTTGTAGCTCTAAAATGTCCATTTTGCCTGTCTTTATATCTTTTATTTCTTTGCTGATATTTTCTCTTTTTTTCACCTATTTCAAGTGTATTTATAGCTACTATTGAAAATCTTTATGATGGCTATTTTAAAATCATTTTAAGGTAATTCTAACACCATTGTCATCTTGGTGAAAGCATCTTTTTTTTTAAGGTTTTATTCATTCATGAGAGACACACACACACACACACACACACACACACAGAGAGACAGGCAGAGACACAGGCAGGGGGGGAAGTAGGCTCTTCATGAGGACCCTGATGTGGGACTTGATCCTAGGACCCTGGGATTATGCCATGAGCCGAAGGCAGATGCTCCACCAAGGAGCCACCCAGGCATCCCAGTGCAGGCATCTATTGACTGTCTTCATTCATTTTGAGATCCTCCTGGTTCTTGATATGATGTGTAATTTTTCTACTAAAGCTTGAAAATTTATGACACTATGTAACAGACTCTAGATCTTTTATAAGCCATCTATTTCAGCTTCCAACAGCTACCTAATGGGGGCAGGGAGCATTCCTTACACCTTAACTCCTTACTCTCTTCTAGGTTTCCTCCTACATTACCTGAGAAGAGAGAGGGAGGAATGGCTTATTACTCTTGAGTGACAGTAAAAATACAGAATCTCCATGGTCCCTACTAACGTCATTCATTGGGGGGACAGATAACTTTCTTAATGCCAAAAGAGATGAAAGTACTGGTGCTCTCCTTGGCCTTTTCTGACACTACATCAGTGGTGGAGGAAGGTAGATTAGATCACCTGAGTATAGCCAGGAACAGATGTGAATCTAGGCTTACCTTTCAGCTTTTGTTGACATGGAGGGGGATGAGGCTGATTTTTCCCCTTAGATTAGAGTAGAATGATTATTGTCCAAAAGTTTTCTGTCTTGTTATGTCACTTCTTACCTTGTACTTTGGCTAAGAGAGTAGCTTCTGTTGATTTTTGTTTATTTTGCCTGTACCTGTTGGTGTTTCTGGTTTGTTAGATTTTTTAGCTCTAATTCTGGTTTATGTGATAAAAAGGAAACACAAGGAACTCACCACATGTCCACTTCTGGATGGTCTGCCTTCTTTTCTCCACCTTTCAAAATCTTCTGTTTTATACATAATATCCAGTGTTTTTAGTGTTTTTAGTCATAATTAGCAGGAGATATAAGAAAGTATGTCTATATCATCTTCCATGAGGCAGAAGTCTGAAAGTCTTTAAGACTTCTAAAATCCATAATGTATAACATTTTAATATATTTTTTTAGATCCCTAGGAGAAAGCTAGATGAATATTTCATTAGTGTATTAATCAATATTATTACAGATAACCAATTTGTCACAGAATTACCTAATCACCAGTGAAATAACCAGAGATCTTATTCAGAAATGTCCTGCTTAGTTCAGTTTGGCAAATGACCTAATAAAATAATTGACATCAGGTCTACCATAGAAGTGTCTAAAGGCTGGAAAGTATTCTGATGAAAGAATATCATGGGGGTATAATTTATCTCTTTCCATTTCTGTTTTCATAAAATGACACTAACATTCTTAACTTAGCCCAATATGATTTCATTTGGGAGGAGTACAACTGCAAAGATAAAACCCTAGATTTTTAAATTTAACATGTTTTATATTATTTCTTTATTTTTTTTTCCATTCCCTAATTGGACTGGAGTAAGTGCAAAGAATCACTCAGTGTTGCTTAGATTAAGCCTCCAGGTTGATGACAGAGTAAGTAGTAACAAAGCAGCAGCTAGTTTGAGAAATACAGGATAAGCACAGTGCCTATAGAGGTCTTTCTCTGCACGTAGACATGGGCTTGTGGCTGTGTGTGGGTGTGTACACTGGAGCAGAGGAAAACATGCCTTTAAATGAAGATCTTGGTCTCTAGTTGAAGGCCAGTACTTAACTATGATGAGCCTGTGGGAATGGCCACTTTCAGGACCATACCTAACCTTGTTCACATGGCTCTACTTCATCAGCAGTGAAATATCATCTCATTCCCTGCTCATTTTTTACCTATTTTCTCCAGTTAAGACAGCATTTTTATTTTAGTAACAAGGTATTTTATGCCTAACCAGGGGAAACAGGCATTTCAATAATTTCTTTAGAGAAAATAAATTAGTAGCCCAAGATAAATTCAGTCTTGATACCTTAGATGAATTGGAAAATGAAACAGTTTGAGACTGCATGTGTGTGCGTGTGTGTGTATATATACACACCCACACAAACACACTTTTGAGTTTCAAACATCACCTGTACTTAACAACATCTCATAAGCAACCTTCCAAATATTTTTTAGAGGCATCCTCCTGGAAATTGCTAACCATTGCCTGTGCTAATTTTCCTTCTTGCTCAAAACTTCAAATGTTTATTTAAATTAAGCCAATTCAGTATGCATAGCAGATTTTCAAAACAATGAGCTCTTACATTTCTTTTCCATATGCTCGGTATCCTTTGGGGAATCATCAGTATTTAAATTCTTCCCATTGAGAAGTCAGTTCCTATGGAGATAAACATAAGGAAATAATTTCTGGCCCTTTATCTTATATCTGCGTTGCTCTACTAAGAACTACAATAGAAACAGAATAAAACACAGTATTTATATTCTTTATGCAATTTATTACTTTAAGCTATGTTGGCATCTCACTAGTATATCCTACTTTTCAGCCACAGATGATCACCAGATATTGCTTTTTAGTGATGTTTATTTTCAGAAGTATCACATGAGGGGGAAAATGAATACTACGGATTCTGTTTTGGATATTTTAAGGCAATTCCATACGTATTTCAGAAAAGCCACATGTGAAAGATCTATCTACTAAGATAGTAATTATAAATAAGGATTAATATTTTTTAAAACTATGCATATAAAGAAAGGGGGAAGGAGGAAAAAGATTCATTATGAATTAATTTTTTTTCTTTTCCCCAAATAGTATTTCTGAGAAAAGAACATTATACCAGGTTAATGGATAACTTAATCTGCAAATTCAATGGAACTCTTTTAAAAGTCATGCTCTGGATGCCTGGGTGGCTTAGCAGTTGGGTGCCTGCCTTAGTCTCAGGGTGTTACCCCGGGGTCCTGGGATCGAGTCCCACATTCGGTTCCGTGTGGGAAGCCTGCTTCTCCCTCTGCCTGTGTCTCTGCCTCTCTCTCTCAGTCTGTGTCTCTCATGAATAAATAAATAAATATATTTTTTTAAGTCATGCTCTAAGTATGGAGGTTCCTCAAAAGTTAAAAATAGGACTGTCCTATGACCCAGCAATTGCACTACTAGGGTGGGGTAAGGAAAGCCTCCCAGGGACCGCCAGGTGAGACTGCTCCCAAAGTCAACTCAGGACAATATCCTAAAGAAGGTTTCCCAGGAGAACAGCAACCAGTAATGGGGCACCAGACCATAAAGTTACCCTGACAGAAACCACTACAGATAACTAGTTATCATTCTTTATAAGAATTGTTTAATTTTTCATTTTGTTGAGAATAATTTAAAATATATACCAAGATGGGATAGAATAATGAATGCCCACGTACACATAACTATCATCAGTAATAATCAACATGTGGCCAATCTTGTTTCATTTGTGAGAGCTGAGTTTTGAAATAAAGTGCTTGTTATTCTGTGTATTCAGGAACACTAGCATACACAGTATAGTTTAAACAATTATTTTGCCTGAAATAGTTTTGTTAAGGAGCAATTTAGTGTGCTGAAAAGGGGTCAGGATGTATCATATATGTGTTTCAGCTACAGTTCTGCAAAGTTGGGGGGACTGGATAGATGTTCCTTGTGATCCTTTATAGTTCAAACACTTAGTACTCTTCTAACCAACAGTAACATAGAACAAATAACTTACATCCTCAAATGCGTCCAGAAGTTTTGCACTAGTTCGCTAGTGACCATTAAACTTAGGACAGACCACTGACTGCAGCTTGTGCAAAAGTGACTTTCTTCAGACCATGTAGGTCAGAGACGCATGCCAGTTAGGGTCCTAAGGCAGGTGGATTTTTGTTGCTCATAGGATGGAGTCCACACTCTTACGTAGTATGCAAGGGTTTCCATGATACTGCCCTGACATACCTTTTCTGTTTTAGCCTCTCGCATTCATGCTGTGTTCTCAGCATGCTAAAATGTTGCCCTAAAGTCCGCATGCCATTTGGTGTGACTCGGCTCTGGGCCTCTCAACTCTTTGCTCCTTTGCCTAGAACTGTGAGTCACCATGTTTCTGTATGAAAAAACATTAGTCATCAAACAAAGTACAGTTCACATGTTGTCCACCCTCAGTAACATCTTTCAGCCTCCATTATTTCCTTTTTCTCCACACTTACTTTCTCCTTATCCACTCTTCTTTCCATCATTCCACCTCATCTCTTCCTAGGCAAAATGATTTCCCTGTCTGCAGTTAGTAATTTACATTTCAATAAATATCTAGGAAAGTGCCTTGGTGCTTTGTTTATATTTATACCAATTGGGGACCTGGAAAACAGTGCCCAGTACATTACTCTTATTTGAACCAATCCATGTAGTATCCACCCTTGGTTCTCACGATGGTGTTAGATATATTTACAATCTCTCTAACCACATTTTTTGGTCGTTATTTGCTTCTATACCTGCCTTTTGCTTGTTATCATTAATTTTATGTTTCAATTTGACTGGGCTAAGAGATGTCCAGATAGCTGGTAAAACATTATTTCCAGGTGAATCTGTGTGATGTTATAATTGTAGCTATGTGCCAGAAAAGGACACAGACCAAATATATATGTTTATATGTATTTATATTGGTGTTTGTCCCGGTTTCTGGTATAGAGTTCCTAAAACTATTGGGATTTCCTAAGTGACATGAGTGACAAAGGTGTCTTTTGTTTTGTTAATGAAGTGACCACCTGAGACCCTACCTAAGCATGCCCAGGAAAATCAACCATGTGATTAGAGGGTTGGAACCTTTAGTCACACTTCCTTCTACCTCTCAGGAGGAAAGAAGGGCTGGAGATTGAATTCAATTACCAAGACCAATGATTTAATCACCTGTGCCTATGTAATAGTCTCCATAAAAACCCAGAAGGATGGGGTTCAGTGAGCTTCTAGGTTGCTGGACACATGGAGATCTGAGCAGAGTGATGCACTCTGAGGACATAGAAGTTCCCTGTCCTTTCCCCATACCTTGTCCTATGCATCTCTTCCATCTGACTGTTCCTGAGTTATATTCTTTTATAATAAAGTGATTATCCTTGTGAGTAAAATGTTTTTCTGAGTGTTGAAAGCTGCTCTAACAAATTAAACCCAAAGAAGAAGTTGTTGGAACTTCTGATCTATAGCCTTTTGATCAGAAATATAGGTGACAACCTGGACTTGCAATTGATTTCTGAAGTGTGTGTGTGTGTGTGCGTGTGTGTGTGTGTGTTTTGGGGGGGCAGGCAGTCTTGTAGGACTGAGTCCTTAACCTGTGGGATTTGACAATATCTACATGAAGATAGTGTCAGAATTGAGTTGAATTGTAGAAAACCCATCTGGTATCTGACAATTATTTAGTAGTGTGGGAAGACTCCCCTGCTCTTATGTTGGGATTGGGTATAAAATCTTTAGTTTATGAGAATGTTTACAAAAAAAGATTAGCATTTGAATCAGTAGTCTGAGTAAAGAAAATCATTTTCATTAATGTGGGTGGGTATCATCCAATCCACTGAGGGCCCAGCTTGAACAAAAAGGCAAAGGAAAGGCAAATTACCTCTCTCTTTCTTGAGTTGAGATAACCATCTTTTGTTCTCAAACACTGGAGCTCCTGATTCTCAGATGTTCAGATTCAGACTGAAATTATTATACCACCAGCTTTCCTGGTTCTTCAGCTTATAGACAGCACATTGTGGTGTATGGATAGTGTTTAGAGGTATATCTCAGCCTCTATAATCACGAGCCGATTTCCATAATAAATCCTCTGGGGAACCTTGACTAATATACGTACTGTTTGAATTTCAGCTTTCCATGAAGCAGACCCTAAAAAAAGGATTTTAGGGCAAGTCACTTATTCGTAGCATAATATGGGGGACACATGAATAGGAGAATGGAAGGACAAGATAGGGAAGAAAAAAGTGACACTATGGGTAACTGGAGCTTAAGCCTGGTAGGAAACTCTAGAATCTGAACATGGACTTCAGTGTTATCTCATCTGTAGGAGATTGGTTTAGGGCAGTTTTTAAGTAGAATTCATTTCCAGCTCTTCAGCCCATTGCATATGGGCAAAATAGAATTTGATGGCCAGAAAAAGACCTTAGAGAGAGATTCAGGTGGTGGATGTTGGAAATTAGTCTGGCATGCATGAAAATAATAGTGCCAAGGTGATATGGGTATGGGGTATGGGCACTAAGAACATTTATTATACTTAGGAATTGTGGGAGTCATTGGATTTTAATCAATGTCTGTTCTTTTGCCTTATGACTTTAAGCTAATAATAACATTAATTAATTGAATGCTATACAATGAATAGATTGATAAATGAAAGGTATAATTAATGACTCTAGTTAAGTTACATACATGCTAAGTCCAAGTAGGCTTTCGGGTCCACCAAGGATACCCCAGGCCAGTATAACCCTATCCTGAAATGTGATATACTCTCCCAAACTGACAGATTTTAAGACTCTCAAGCTGAGTCCTTTCCAATATATGCATACCACTGAAATGCCACCTCTGCTATATGTGGTAATTCTACTCTCCAACTGTGGCTTGTTAACTGAAACCATAAAATATAGTCATAAAAGACCTTGATATTGGTACCTAACACATTCCAAAGTGTTTCCAAGCCCATTTTCCATTAAGTTGCCAATATGTAGTTATTTCAAGTAGAATGCAATCCATATGGCTCATTTACATTTACCTCTCTAAACATTGCTTTATAAAAACAAGTTAATGTCCTGAGGAACATTTTCAAAGGTATTTTAATTTAAATATATTTTTTACCTGAACAATAACTTGACCCAGAAAAATGAAGTTGAGTTTTGTAGATTTGAGTATCAAAAGTTTTTAGGATTGAGTTGGGTAGGCACTTAACATAACCTAGATTCATTTGGAAAATGAATGTGATTATAGCTATCTGGTGTTAACAATTTTGGACTAGGGAAAAAGAGATGCATTATGGCAAATCTTCTATAGTAAAAGAAGATGATCTTATTTCGGATTATCTGAGATATTTAATATATATGTATTTATTAACATATATTAAGAATATTTAAAAAACACAGCAACTGGGTGACAGGCACTAAGGAGGGCACTTGATGGGATGAACACTGGATGTTATACTATATCTTGGCAAATTGAATTTAAATAAAAAATAAAATAAAAACACAACAAAACTGTCCATGGACCTTAAAACAGGTACTAATACATTAGTATGAGTTTGCGATAGAACCTATAATTTTATTTTGTTTGTATTATGCTGTCTTATGACCATATATACGTGTTCATAAACATATTTAGTGTGTACATATATGTGTGTGAACCTGCACACACATACATACACACAGGGGAGGAACCTGTATCTAATCTCACTTGTGAATATAACACTGTTGTTGTAGCCTAAGATATATTTTCAAGTATCATGTAGTCAATACACTTAGTAACATTATAGGTAATTTTTTTTCATTTGCTTGAAATCCTTGAGAATTTAAGATTTTATGTTAAGGTTTTTCCCCAAGACTTTCTTATGACAAGTTTCAAAAATATAGGAAAGTTAAAATAACTTTATAGTGAATACCCATATATCCATTACCTAGATCCAACCACTAACATTTTACTATATGTGATTTATCATGTAACTACTCTATCCATTAATCTTTAGTTTTTCAAAGATTTATTTCAATATAAATTGTAAATCTCAGTACTTCTTACTTTAGCACAATAGATTTCATGATAGATTACCTTTGAACAAAAGCATGCTTTAAAAGGTAAATAATGATAACAATTTATATTATATTTTATGGTTTTTCATAATTTACAGGTCTTACCTTAAAGAACTTTATAAAACTCATGATTTTATATTTTCATTTTAAAATAAAGAAAAATGAAGATAATGTAGCATTTGTCTTAGTTTAGAAAACTAACATGTAATAAAGTCTATAGATCACAGAGGTGGCTCTTGTCTCTCAATCCAATTCACTGTCAAATATATTATCAGGTTGAGGTATTTATACTAAAGATATATGTAAATAATTTTGTTAACTTAGACAATGTCATGATTTATCCTTCAACCATGAACATAATTTAAAAAACTCAAAAGGAAGAGGAAATCTATACTGTTTACCTATAGTTTTCATTGTTTCTTCCAGATGTCTCAAGATTCTTTATTTATTATTTTTTTTCTTTTTCAAGAACTTTTGTTAGTCATTTTTTTAGGACCAGTCTGCTATTGACAAATTCTCTTCATTTTCCTTCATCTAAAAATTTCTTGATTTCTCCTCATTCCTGAAGGATGCTTTTGTTGGATATAAAATTCTAGGCTGATTTTTTTTTTCAGCACTTGAAAATGTAATGCTGGTTTTTTTTCAGCACTTGAAACTGTAATGCTATAATGCTATTTCCTGTCTTGTTTGGTTTCTGATGAGAAATCATTTTATTTAAAGATTTATTTATTTATCTTAAGGAAAGAGAAAGAGAGAGAGAGAGGAAAGAGGGGTAGAGGTAGTGGGAGAGAAAAACCCAAGCAGACCCTGCTCTGAGTGCAGAGTCTGATGCAGGACTCGATATTTCATACCTGAGAGTGGACCTGAACTAAAACCAAGAGTTGGACACTTAACTGACTGCACCACTCAGGGATCCAAGTTTTTTTCATTTTTAAACAGAAACATAGAAAGAAAAAAGTAAAAATATCTTTTAAATAATCTCTATGAATTTTATCAAAGCTGTAAAACTTCTGGGCAAAATGGTTAGGAAAAAAAAAAACAGAAAAAGATATAAATAAAAATTAGAAATCACTACACTTGATGTCTCATCCTTTCAAAGGAAGTAATCATTATTAACTGATTGTTTTAGTGTGTGTATATTTCAAGGAAAAAATCCAAAAACCAGAATATATAGATATAGAATCAAATATAAATACCACTTTCTGGTATTTTAAAAAAGAAAGGATCATATTATACCCAGAGATACATGCCTATATCTTTTTTATTCAATGCTTTAGGAACCAAGACATAAGTATACTAATCTATTTAGTAGCTATATGGATTCTATTATAGGACTACACCTTTAATTTGTCCAATGCTCTATATAGGTGAGGGTTTTTTTTTTTGTCATAAGTAATCTTAGATATTCAGAAAACTTAGTTTTATTGTCATATCTATTAAATAGCTTAGTATTAGGGGATTTTATTTGTCAAAGAGCATGTGCAATTTTAATTTTGATAGACATTTATTTAAAAGTTGTTGGAGTTTAAACTTCCAATGATAAATGAAAGTGCCTTCCCACAACCCCACCAACTTAATATTATAAATCCTAAACTATGTATTTTTAAATGCTTATGTATATATCTAATGGCTGAAAATAATTTATTAGTGCTAATTTAATTTGCACTTAATTATGAGTGAGATTGTATCTTTTTTTTTTTTTTTTACTATATGCTCACTTGCAGCTCTTCAACTATAAACTACTTATTTAACCACTTTAAAATTGAGCTCTTCATCTTTTTATATTTATTTTTAGGAACTCTTTTTCACTAGAAAATATAATCTTTTATTTTGATTTTTTAATGATATTTTTGCTAAACAGAATTTTGTTTTCCTAATCAATTTTAGAACCTTAGACTTCATGGCTTCTGTGATTTTCTTCAAATGTCTATTGATATTTTGACTGAAGTCATCTTGAATCTTTAGATACATTTGGAGAGACTTGACAGATGATAAACATTTCTCTCAGATAATTTTCTCAATAATAGGTTGTAGTTTCCAGTATAGAGACCTTGCACAACTTCCCAGACCTTGCCATCTTACCTTAGATTAGGAGGCACAAGATTTTTATGATATTATAAATGTTATCATTTTTAAAAAATATTTTATTTATTTATTTATGAGAGACACAGAGAGAAGCAGAGACACAGGCAGAGGGAGAAGCAGGTTCCTCACAGGGAGCCCAATGTGGGACTTGATCCTGGATCCTGGGATCATGCCCTGAGCGGAAGGCAGATGCTCAACCGCTGAGCCACCTGGGAGCCCCTAAAGTAGTAGTCTTTTATACCATAGTTTCAAATTATATTTTGGGTGTTACAAACTTGAGGAATATAAATTGTTCTACATTTTGAGGTTAGATTTTAAAAATACCATGGAACACAATATCTTCTGTTAGCAAGGATGCAGATATTTCAAACTCATAGATTGTTGGTACAAATATAATACAATTACTTTGGAAGTCTGTCTGGCACTTTCTGATAAAGTTTGACACATCTACTCTTATCATTCAACAATTTCCCTCCCAAGTATATACCCAAGTGGAATGAATATGTTAATGAATACACATACAGACAAAGTGTACAAAAGATGCTTCTAGAAATTTAATTCATAATACCCCAAATAGGAAACAACTCAAGTGTCCATCAATAGGAGAATGGATAAATAAATTCTGACATATTCATACGATGGAATATCACACACCCGTAAAGAGCATACTACTGATATACACAATGACACATATTAAGATGAAAAATGCTATGATAATTTAAGTGTCTGAAACAAGGTCTGAAAACAGAATGCACACTACATATTGTGTGATTTCATTCATATAAAGTTTCAAATCAGGGACAGTTAATCGATGGTGATAGAAATCCAGAGTGCTTAGCTAGAGATTAACTTGAAAGAGGCATGAAATTATATACAAGCAATATATATCTTGAGTTGGTTGGTGGTAATAAGCAGTGAAGTCCTGCTTTGCGGCAGAGGAGGATGTCTATGTTGTAAATACCATCACCATGTCTATTTCAAATTACCAGTGCTTTATTACTGATGCAAAATCAGGAAAAAGTGTGCACAGCAGCTCTTTTGAGCCAGCATGAGTGGGCCTTACTATACAGCTCATTGCAAGGGTGCATGCATTTGTCAAAGCTCATCAAGTTGCACACTGAAGACATTTTAAAACACTATAAATAATTCATAAAAAGAAGAAGAACATGGAAAATTTCTCTAATCCCTTCTAGTAATGGGAAAGGTAACATTGAAAGGGTTACTTACTACCAATGACATACTTTTTTCACCAACACAGGTATGAATAATGTAACTTTGCTACATTATGTTAAATGGGGTTATACAGATGAATAAACATGGGTCCTTACCCCCCAACGCAATTAGAGAAATAAAAGGTGCATTCAGATAATTAAAAAAAAAATACACCAGCCCTTGCAACATATGTAAGAAATGTAAATTCAAAGTAATACAGACATACACCCAGACATGCCAAGTACATGGTGTTATGGCAAGTGTCTAGTAAAAGAAGAGAAGCCTTCAGAGTATTTCCCCCTTACTTTCTTGCTTTATTTGAAAACTTATTCCCAAGTTTACCTGGGTGAAAGTGGCTTGACATCTCCGATGATTATATCTGACCAATATGGTGCCTCCATTCACCCATGATTTTTATTTATTATTCTGTACTACTTCTTTAAGTACCTGCCTTAAGGTCATAAACTATATTCACTGGAGACTTCTCATAGGGGTGACCCTCAACACCCCAAATCGTATCATTATAGGAAGTGATTTCAGTAAATGAGAATGGAAGTCCAACACAAGACTAACCTGTAACTTGCACTTCTAAGGTAGTTTAGACACACTCTTTTAAGGGTCTTCTGCAGCACTATTAGCTAAAACTCCTGTAACTTTGAACTCTAGTGGCCAGCTTCTTGAACTCAAACTTCTTTTTTTTCCATTTTTTCTTCACCTCATTTCTTATACTTATTAAAAGTATCTTAGATTTCAAGATTTCCAGCCCTTGCCCTTGCCCCTCATACTTTCTCTGGGGTTCATCAATCTACTTTAGGCTTTCTTCCCAGCCTCCTTTCTGTCTGACTTCCAAGGTTGATTATTAAATTCTCTCATTATCTGGCCCTGGAATATACTAAAGTTTTCACAAATATCAGTTGAATAAATAAATGAAGAACCTCAATGCCCATTGCCAGAGATAAGTACCCAGGGACTCCACTAATCAAATGATTTTAGGAAGGAGCATGACAAATTTAATAAATTGTGAGTTAAAGTTACAGTCTATTTAACACATTGTGCTAAGGTGGGTAAATAAATCATTACAGGGAAATTACAACATACCTCTGTATATATTATTCATCTAAATCATGACAGTTCATTCAGCCTTATGTAATAATCTTTAAAACTGGCCATCCTTTTCATGTTCTAAATATTTGCAAGTTATGGTTAAAAATCTCTTTAAAATTCTCAAACTGAACTTCATTGTATTGTTTGATACCATATGCCATTTAGCTTTAAGTTGTCCAGGCCTCATCAGCCTCCACAAATCTTCTGTTAATCATTCAGGAAAGGTAGTTATTTCAATGTTAGTGAACAACAATGCAACTTACTGAAGAGGCACATTGCCAACAATTGTGTATTTCCTTTCTTGTTTTTTCTTAAACATCTAGTGCTATAACATAGTATATGAGTAATTTTAATTTGAACATATCAATTGCCTATCCTAAAGTGAGACATAGGTTTATTTTTTTAAATTTTTATTTATTTATTTATTTATTTATTTATTTATTTATTTATTTATTGAGACATAGGTTTAAAATGCATTTGTGAGGTTACTCTCAGTAATTTGGATATTATTATTATTGGACCTACCCCCCCATTCTGTACGTGTTTCTGTATCATTTATTTTTTATTTTTTTTATTTTTTGAAACTAAGTTCCTGTATTTTTTTAAAAAACAGGGGTAACACCTGAAACCCACACTTAGGTGATTAGACATCTAGAGATATATGAAATATATTTGTTAAGGAAAATTAAGATTTTTTAATACAAGAAATATTAAGAAAGGTAAGTTTATCATTTGTAATGTTTTCCACTTTATCAGACCATCAAGTACAATAATTTCACTGTATAAAAAAGATTTTTTGGTAATAAAGTATATTGGGGTACAACAACAGGAAATAAAACTTTTCTACTTCAATAGTTAGTGAAGCTTTACTTTGTGTGCAGGAATTGGTTCTTTTTCACTCTGGAAAAGAACATGTGGCAGAAGCTGAAGGATTTCGTATGAAATAATAAAGAAAAATCCATGTTGTGCTTCTATAGGGGGTGTCTAAGAGATTTCATTATAGACATTTTTAAACAATTTGTCTATTTTTTTGGTGTGTGTAAAATAGGACTTCTTCAGTGACTGATAAAATATTTAGAGACCATTTTTGGTGTATGTTACCTAATCATTTCAAGTTCTTTGTATTAATTTTTTGAGTAAGGAGAAGGTATAAATAAATAAGATACTAAATCAACCCCTTAAGAACATTCATGATTATCTGTTTTTCTAAGCAAGAATTTAAGCAGATGTATTTTTATATTAGAAATGAGAGCACTCAGTGCTATTTTAGGATTGGTCAAGGAATTTAACCCTGTTCAAAATGTGGTTTAAGAAAGAAACACAGTGGCAGTCAGTTAAGCGTCAGACTCTTGGTTTTCCGCTTAGGTCATGATCTCAGGGTCCTCAGACCAAACCCACATTGGGCTCCACACTCAATGGGGAATCTGCTTAAGGATCTTCCTCTCTCTTTCCCTCTGCCCCTCCCCTGCTTTCTTTCATTCTCTCTCAAATAAATAAATAAATCTTAAAAAAAAAATCACATATACTTTTCATATTGAGTCAGCATTTACTGAGTTTTGGAGCAATCAGAATTTATTTCACATGTCATGTGCTCTATACTTGAAAACAAATACCAAAATATGTTGATATTCTATCAGATGATAGAATTGTATTAAATCAAAGAATTGGATTCTCTGGTCTATCTTGACAACTGATCTTTTCGGCACCAGAAATTAATTCTGCTTCTAACAGACCTATCTAGTGAGTTATTGACACATGTAAGTGTGCTCAAACCCAATAATGCTAAGGTATAATGACATGAATATATTCATCAAACTGTTAAAATGGTGCATTTGGTTAATGGTCAAGGAATTTATTTGTGAACATTAATTATGTGTGTTTCTATAAAAATATCTTTATTTTGTTTGTGGCATGTGGTTTAGATAATTATAGAAAGAAATTATTTCTATCACCAAATGGACTTTCAAATATAACAATTTTCAATTTAAAACATGACTACAAAGTTTACCATATATATTTGAGGAAAGTTTGTTTTGCCATCCTCAAATTATCAGAGTCCACTTTTATTCTACTCTAAAAAAATTCAATCTGTAACTCATGGGTTAAGTGCCAAAAAGATTTCTGTTTTCTTTTGCTTTGTTTTAAATTTTAGTTTATGTGAATTGCTTAGGTCTGCAACATTCAGAAGGAAATCTCTGTAATTCAGATTTTGTTAAAAGAGTTCCAGTATTTCCTGCATCTGTTGGGTGGAAATGGAACCCAATGCAGTTCTTACAACTATTTCAATAAAAAAAAAACCAGAGGGACAGAATCTAAGTTTAAAACAATGGGGGAAAATTGTTGGTTATTTTTAAAGTTAAAAAAAATATGTTTTAAGACTAGTTCCTGAAAAGGTTAAACTATGATTTCTTATCCTATCTGAATTCCTTTAGTTCTTTAGTCCTTGAATTGAAAGTAACTTCAAGGAAGTAGGGTTTAATTTATTATTACATGTGCATCATGTAAATCTTAGTTTCTAGCAGTTTCAACTTCTGGGTATTATTAGTTTTTGTATTAGTCTATAAACCATAGCTGATTAAGGAAAATTTTTGCTTTATTATATTGTTATGTTATAGCTCCACTGTCATTCCAAATAGCAATATTTAAAATGTCATTTGGAATTAGGAATTAATTGGGTCACCTGGGTGGCTCAGAGGGTTAAGCTTCTGCCTTCAGCTCGGGTCATAATCCCAGAATTCTGGGATCGAGCTCCATGGTGGTTGGGCTCCCTGCTCAGTAGGGAGTCTGCTTCTCCCTCTCTCTCTGTCCCTCCCTGACTTGTGCTCTTTCTCTCAAATAAATGAGTAAATAAAATCTTAAAAAAAAATTTTAAAGGATTTAATCTGCATAGGTTCTTATATATTTTTAAAGTCCTTTAAAACCCATAACAGTAATAGAAAGTATTTGCAGATAAGATTTTAATCACATCCAACTTTCTCCAGGAACACAGGAATGTTATTACATGGATTACCTTACCCCTGCAGGTATATTAACTTTTCATTATATCATCAGTTCCACAGCTGGATTTACCCCAATGAGGACCTCAATTCCAAAGTTGGAACAATTGGGAAGAATTATCCACAACATTAAGTCCTACTTTAAAACATATAAAATGTATTTATGACTTCCTATATTCTCTTCTATACCCCCATCTTCTTTCCTGATGCAGCTCTAACCACTGTGATTATTCTTCCTCCTTCTTCCCTTTGGCTTTCTGTTCCTGACTTTTGCTTTACTAACCGCACTTCCTGACTTAAATTATCACCATGAAGGCATTATAAAATAATTTTTATGTAAGCCTCATTGAACCAACAAGCTCATATCTTAAAGCATACTGAGTGTTGAGTATGTCCCCCTTTCAATTACTTGGCCAAACTACAGTCTCTAGATGATCTTAAGGAAACTACAATAGCACAACCCACCACCTGCCAATCTGTTTCTCTGGCCACATCTTTAGACTTAAACCTGAATTGTTCACCCAGACTTCCTTTTAAAATACTAAGTCCAGGGGCTCTTTGGTTGTTCAGTTGGTTGAGCATCTAACTTTTGGTTGTGGCTCAGGTTATGATCTCAGGCTCCTGGGATTGAGCCCCTGTGTAGGGGCTCCATGCTCAACATAGAGTCTGCTTGAAATTCTCTCTCCCTCTCCTTTTGCCCCTCCCCCCACTTATGTGCTTCTCTCTCTCTCTCTGAAGTAAATAAAATCTTTAAAATAAATGAAATACTAATTCCAACTATTAAGGATGGCCTCCTGTAATATCCTAGTCAAAACACCCACTGGAATATATTGATTCTTAGTTACCCATCCAAATGCAAAACCTAAGATTTTAGTTCCCAAGAGTTAAAGAATTATTGGCATCATTGACT
Organism: Vulpes lagopus; assembly: GCF_018345385.1. Lineage (NCBI taxonomy): Eukaryota > Metazoa > Chordata > Mammalia > Carnivora > Canidae > Vulpes > Vulpes lagopus. The sequence continues at coordinate 3,563,669 of NC_054824.1, forward strand.
TAAATACTCTTCAATTTTATACTTACTGATTACTCTAACTCAAACATCTCTTTATTGGCTTATGCCCTTTGAATTTTGGGCTAAACATAACCTTACTGTTATGCAGAACATAATATGGCCTGCCACAATTGAGTGTGAACACATGTGATTGTGGTAACAAGTCACTAGACAGGTCTCTAGCAGCTAAATCCATTCCTGGTGCTGAAGCAGTTAAATCAGTGATCAAGCACATAGGTTTAGTCCAATCTTTTGATTGCATCCTTTTCTGCCGTGTATTTTTGTTTTGTCATAGTTTGTTGGTTTCTTAGCTTTTTGAATTCTGGCAACTCCAAAATCTTGTCCTTTTCTGCTTCTCACACAATATCTGAAAGCACTCATTGTCATATCCCTTCTCTCCTGCTTCCTGCTTATCTCTTGTGAGGTCTGATTGTTTCCCTTGGCTTTTAGCTTCATTGATGTATTCATACTTGCACGGATATTTCTCCTCTGTCTCCATGTCCTTGTACAGGACATGCTTAACATACTGCTTCTTAGTCTTAATCCTTTTTCTTTTTCAAAATCTTGTGTTCCCTTAATAATCACTGAAATTCATCACCTACCTCTTCTTCTTCTTCTTCTTCTTTTTTTTTTTTTTTTTTTTTTTTTTTGTCACCTACCTCTTTCTCTTTCTCTTTCTCAAGTCTTGGCCTTCAGGAGTTAGAAAGTGGAGCTATCTCTGGTGATATCACAGTGTTTGGGGGCACCTGTTATTTATGCCTGCCCAGCAGTCATTCACTATTCTTTCCAAAAGTTCCCACTTTTCTGTAAAAAAAAAGAAAAACAAAGACCTCTTCCAATTCTTAGTCCTTGCAGTTTGGGAAAATTTGGTCACATGTCCAGACCTTGGAGGACTTATGACTCAACACAAGTCCCTTGGGGCTAATAACGTTTAAAGGAAGGACTTTTGTGGTAGGTAGTTTAGGAAAATAAGTAATTTCTTTTCTGTAGGGTTTGCTGTAAGGTTAAATATAAGCTTGAAGATTCCTTGCAATTGCCTCTTAGAAGGGAATTCTCCCCTTATATCTTCATATGGTGAGAAGGGAGATCTGGACTGGATCCACAGACTTGCAAATCATTATCAGGTGTGCTGTGGTATAAGGCAAGGGGGTGAGCTCATTGAGAGACTATTTGTAGAGTGAGAAAACTTGCTAAATAGAACTTGTGGGGAAAGTCCAATATCTCATGGTTAGGTGGAAGAAGAAAAACCCATATGAGAAAAGATAATGGCAAAATAAGTAGGAGGGAAATTGGGAGCCGCAGCTGAAATAAGCAGAAGAGTATCTTGAGAAATAAGATATGATCAGCAGAGTTAGGAGCTGCTGAGAGGCCAAGTAAATTGGAACTGAAAACTGAGTGGTCCTTGGTGATCCTGGCAAAAAGATTTTGAAATAAATCAAGGAGAGGATGGGGCAACATGAGGAAATGGAGACAGCTAGTACACCTACTTTTTGAGAAACTTTTGACTCTAAAGAGAGAAAAAAGGTAAGGAAAGGCTATAGACCGACAAAGGATCAAAGAGAGGTATTTTTGAGGATAAAAGAGATTAACATATGTTCATAAGCCACGGAAAAGAGGAGGGGAGTAGAGGAGGGAGGGGGAGAGAGAGAGAAAGAGAGGAAGAGAGAAAGGTGGGGAATAGAGGGAAGAAAAGGAGAAAAATTGTAGAGATCATTAACTTGGAAAAGTAGATGCAAAGGATATAGTTGAGCCACCACCGAGATAAGCAATATTAAGAGGGAAAGCAGGATTTCAGAGAAAAGGTAAACTATTTAGTGTATGTAGATTGGAAGTGTCTTTAATCACAAAATAAATTTTAGTAGTCATAATTCTCAATCTGGGAGGAGGGTGGCGACAGGTGACACAGGGTAGAGGATAGAGAATCTTCCTTTCAGCTGGTTCTGACAACTATTCAAGACAACATCTTCAGAGATTTCATTCCACAAAGTAACCTTTCCCCCCCTATTTTTCTTCTCACTTTGTTCATGCATTCCTCTCCTGACCCTGGAGAGCATCTTTATGATTGTTATTGTGTATTTGTTGAGTAAGCACTTCTATCTGTTTCATCAAGGTCTGTTTCTGGAAGTTTATCTTGTTCTTTTGTTTGGAACATATTCTTCTGTTTCTTCATTTTCCTTCACTCACCGACTGCGCTGTTTTCTCTGCATTAAAGAAAACAGACACTTCTCTGTCGTGATAGATTGTTCTCATGTAGCACGTGAATCTCATCAATTAGCCCAGCCTTCGCTCCTGGTTACTCTCCAAACTTTGTGATTGTTCAGGTCATGGCCTTTGTTTTTAGTGGCTCCCAAGAGTTGAGGGTGTGCTAAGACCTGACACTGTCCTAAAAGAGAGGGTCACAGTTAGCACGTACATGGAGACTGATTAAAAGTCAGATCCCAGAAGCAACTGGGCAAGTATTGAGTTAAACCACTTCCACAGGGTATCTGAGCAATAGGCATTTTGCCTATTCTGCCGTGAACCCAGGTTTACAGCCACAGGCAATGGCTTTATTTATCTGTTTGGTGGTGTTCTTATTCCTCAATTTTTTTGGTGTATGTTCATTAAAGCCTTGCATTACTGTATTTTAATTGAAACACTAGTCACCTCCTCCCATCTTTACTGACTGGCTCTGGGAGAGAAAGATCTTTACTCATCAGCCTGGTTAGGGACTCTCAGGGTTTCAGAACTTTTCGATGGCTGTTTCTATGGCCTCCTCCACTCCTCTAATTCTTCTTTAGCATGAGGGGTGAGGAAGGAGTTAGGATTGTGTCTAATCTCTCAATCCCATAAAATCTGGTTGATTGCTGAGAGCTTCCCAGTCATTTTCCCTAAGGCAGCATCCCAATTTTGTTAAAGTTGTGCTCCCTCTGTCAACTTAGAAGACCAAACCAGCTGCTAAGATTTGCAATTGCTCCTGAGATCCATATCTCTTTGCAGAAGCTCACATGTGCCATTTTCAGGGTTGGAGGTACATGTTGGCTGATGGGCAATTCTGTAGTTGTCCTATGTATTTTGTAGGTGAACCTGTTGGTGCAGTTCACGAGCCAAGTACCAGGATCCATGACTGGCTGTTGAGACCCATGTGCACTGGAGTGCAGCTCTGAGTCCCTTCCCCTTTACCCTGCGTACTAGCTGCTGATAGTTGCCCCCTCACAATTCAGCAGTGCCAATCACCTCAATATTCTGAATGGGATGCAATAGAAGTGGGCCTCCTAGACGGTGTCCTGCAAAGTGGGGGCAGCCAGGTGCTCACTTCACTCTCACTTTTCCTCAAGGGAGAATCACAGGCCAAGGGGGTCTAGCTCAGTACCCATCTGCACCACCTGGAGGAACATAAAAGTGAAGTTGCTTTCCTTGCCCTCTTCAGTGCATCCACCAGGTGCTGGGATCTCTCAGCTAAATTCTAGGGCTCCCACGAAGGTGTTCTCATATGTCCAGAGCTTTCATGTTGGTGTTTCTGCAGAGGAATGAGAACCAGTACTTCCTATTCTACTATCTTGCTGTTGTCATTCCTCCCTCATATTTTTAATCCTTCTTTATTTTTCAGGCTACCACTTCTTTGGCAAGCTTTAGGTGACATTTAGGATCTGTGATTGAACGCTCATAGCAACCTACGATTTCTATTACTTTATGTATTATATCATATAATGTATATTTATATTATTATTTTATACTTATATATAATTTGTATATTGTATACAAATTATAATTTGTGTAAATGTAATTGTATAATTATATATGTAATAATATATATATACATGAGAAAAACTTCGTGGGAGCCCTAGAGTCTAGATGAGAGATCCCAGCACCTGGTGGATGCTTTCCTGCATACTGGATGAGGTTTTAAGGTCTTTATCTTATATGCTTATATTCTCAGGATATATTACAGTAACTGACACTTTTCATTTATTCCATTCACTTATGTTTGAATAAATGAAATAATGTTGCAGGTTGGTTAAATATAAAATTTTTAAACAGGATTTTGGCATCTTCATCTCTCCTTTATATTCTATCTTGTTTTCCTCTTTCCAGATTTGTAGGATCTTCATGATGGTCTGTAAGGTTTTTTATAGTCAACATCTAAGTATCTGCTCAGCATCCCTCTTTTTTGGATGCTTCTTATTTTGCTTCTTTTCACTGTTCTTGTGTAGTTCGTGTTGGAACTACCATGTTTGTACACAGTATCGATGACTAGAAATAGTTAATTGTCTCTAGAGTGATCCAAGATATAATATGACACCATCAGTTTTTTTTTTTTTTTCCTGGAACCATATGAACCAAAACTGAAGAACAGAAGGAAATGTTTTCTTTTTTTTTTTTCTGTTTGTTTTTTACTTGGTGGCATTTTGTTAGGAAAGGTGAAACTTCATGTTCTATAGAAAAATTTGGTATATAGTAAGAGACTACACACACACACACACACACTTGCCAAAAAGACAGAGAAGTTGACATGTACAGAAAGAGAGAGACAAGATTTTGAGAATGGTCTAAGGTTATGTTCAGGGTCTTGGCATTACTTGTTTGTAATACTCAGTTTTTACTCTTACTTTTAACGCAGTCATGTCTTTTCTTGCCAAATTATTGCAGGTGCTTTCCATCACTTGAAACAGAAAGATTTTGAATAAGAATCTCTATTCAGAGAATTTAGGTAAGGAATATGAAAAGATAAATCTATTGTATCCTTTAGATTTTATGAGATTATTTTGTGGTAGCAAAATAATCTAAACTTCAGTTAGCTTATAATGGCAGGGATTTCTTTCACTCTTGTGTTATATGTGAACTGAACATCATGGAGGGTCTTATTCGTTATTTGAAACAAATTAAGGGATAATCCTTATTTAGGGTATACCATTCTCATTGCAGATAAAAGGAGCAATTGCAGAACTATGAAATAACTTTTAACCTTGTGCCATGTATGACACGCAACACTTCCCTCATATTCTATTTGCCCAATGAAGTCACGTGGCTAAATCTTTGTCAACACAATACAGAGTATTTTCCTCCCACAGGAAGCCCTGTAAGTCATACAGCAATAGATATACGACCTTTAGAACAAAGTTGGTGAACAGTTGATAACAATGGTATAATATATCAAACCTAGTTTTCCTAAAGTATTCTATGCTCTACAGCTATATTTTCTCCTTCTCAAACCAGTTCAATCTCTTTACAATTTCACTTCTTCTCTTACCTGGTTTCAGATACGTATTAGATGAAAAAGAAAATGGCACTAAACTAAAGCTTCCCTAAACTTATTTCCACTGTTAATAGAGGGGTTGGTTAAAAAAAGAAAATAATTTCGAATTGTTTGAATAATAGGAGAAGAAATACGTGAAATAGGCAGTATGAAAGAAATACATTTGGGCTACATCTGCTTATTTTATCCCCCTTATAACTAGTCTCTGTCTTTCCTGTATGAGAGAAGATATAAGAGCAGGAAAGCATGGTCTGGTAGTTACACATCTCTTCCTCTGGAGCTAGACCACCTTGGCTGAAATTCAGGCTTTCTTTCCTAGCTATGTGATATTGAATAGGTTATTCTTTGTCTTTGTATCCCAATCTTAACTGAATGATAGTTTCTTTTATAGAATTACAATGATTAAGCCACTATAGAAAGGCAAAGAATTTTGAACAGTATCAAGCATTGGTATAAATCTTTGTTCTATATTATAGAGATGTAGACCAGCTTAAAATCATATTCCTAGTGCTTCACATGAAGCCTGTCTACAGTTGAGAATATTTATATATGGAATGAAGGAGAGACTGTAAAAATAAGTGATAATTTCATTGATACATGTTTATGCCTGTGATATGCATATGTGCATGCATGTAGGTATATCCGTATGCACATATAGTTGTTTCATTTTTATATGAGAACACATTAAGGCAAATAGATTTAAAATGTAGAGATAGTGGAAGTCTTACATTTTTAGAGCTACGTGATCATTAATTTTACAAGATGTCAGAGTTTGAAAAGAAATTATCAGTGAAAAGCTATGGAGTTGTTTCTGTGTGACGGGGAGCCAGAGGAAAGAGGGATGGCATTTACACTTTTGCCCTCTCCCTTAGGCTTTATGTCAGCTGCTTTAAGGTGGCACCAAAACATGTGATTGATTTCATAAGAGCTTTAAAAATGAAAGAGAAAAGTGATTCCTGCATATTAAAACAAAGGTACCACAAATTCAAAACACTGCAAGAGAACGAGGAACAGGAATAGTCACATTTTATTATAAATACCAGTATTTTCTTTACTATCCTGAGGTGGACAACCAAGATGCCCAGAGGGCATTAGACCACTGCTTTGTGTGTTGAAATAATCATATTTTCTAGTGTTTGGAAACCTCTGCAGTGATAGTCAGCTGGGAACTTCTGCCAAATAGAATCATAAGATGCAGAAGCTAGAAGGAAACTCAGGTTGTCTGACTTCAGGTTCAGGGTTCTTTCTCTGTTCTAGGATTGCTCCATCTGGCCTCTTTTGTGGAGCCTGTTAAGAAAAGGAAATAAAACATCGACCAAATGTGTCATGTCATGTTCAGTAATTTGAGTATATGTAAATTATTCATTTGAATGCAGAGAATCTTTTTCTTTTTTTACATTTAAGAAAGAGTAATTACAAAATGGAAATTTAGCGCATTCCCAAAACAATGTTACTAATCAAACTAGCGAATAGAGGTTTATTTAATAGACATTCAGCTGACAGTTTATGATCGATGATTATAAAAAAATGACTTTTTTTGCTTTTTAAAAGATTTTAGTTTGATTTACATACGACAAAATGTCCAGATTTAAAGTGTTCAGTAAGCAAGCTCAAGCAAACACCCATACAGTCATCACGAGCTTGATGTAGACTCTCTTTTATCCCAGCTTGTTTTCCCATGACTTTTCCAGATAGTTTCTTCCCCCTACCCCAAAGTCAGCTGCTATTCTCACATGTGACTTTTGGTTGTTTTTGAACTTCATGGAATTTAAACCATGAAGTATGAACTCTTTCGGTCTTAGATTTCTTTATTCAACATCATGTTTTTGAGATTTTCCAAGTTTTCATATGTGTCAGTAGTTCATTCCTTTTCATTGCTGAGTTGGATTCTATTACACTGCATCAATGTATTATCATTCTCGTTATTTTCCCATTGCTGTATATTTGATTGTTTTCTTATTAGTTATTATGACTAAACTTTCTGTGTTTATAGTTATTTTTAGTAACTATAAACAGTATTTTTGTGGATGTATATTTTCTATTCATTTAGGAGTGGAATTGATGGCTCAAAGGGGAAGTATGTTTTTAACTTTACAATAAACTATATTTTTTCCCTGTAAGCTTTAAAATAAACTACTTTTTTTCCCCTATAAAGTGGGACAACCATGTATGCAAATTCTAGTGGCTCAATATCTTCCCTTTATCAATATTACCAATCTTTGATATTGTAACCATTATAATAGATGTGAAATAATATCCCATTATATTTTTAATTAATGTTTCTCTGGTTACTAATGATGTTGAACATCTTTGCAAATGCTTTTGTTCAGATCTTTTCACTTCTTTTTATATATCTAAAATCAATCTCAAATTAATTTTTATATACAAGATAGAAGTCAAGGCATTTGCTGGTTGTTGGTTTTATTTTAAATGAGTGAATATCCAGTTGTTCCAGCATCATATGTTGAAAAGTCTATCCTTTCCTCATTGAATTATGTTGCCATATATGCCAAAAAATGTAATTGGTCATGTGTGTGTGAGACCATTCTTGAAAAAGTTCTTCATTTTGTTGATCTATTTGTCAGTTTTCAGGCAAATACCACATAATTTTAATTACAATGGCTTTATGGTGAGTTTTAAAAATAGAGATTATAGTTTCTCTAAGTATGTTATATTTTTCAAGATTGTTTTGACTATTTTAGGTTCTTTGTTTTTCCATAATTTTTAGAATAAACTTGTCATTTCTACAAAAAAAAACCCTGCTGAGATTTTTGAAGGGAATGATATTGAATTTATATGCAAAGTTGTATGGAACTGACATCTCAATGACTAGTCTTCTGATCTAATCAATGAGGATCGTGGTCTTCATTTACTTAGGTCTTCTTTATCATTTCTCTATAGTGTTGAAGATTTTTAGTATGGGGTCCTGGACATAGATGCTAAGTGTATTTCTGAATATATCATGTTTTTTTTAAATTAATATTTATTTTTTAAGTATGCTCCATCATGGAGCCCATCAGGGGGCTTGAACTAATGAGCCTGGGGTCAAGACCTGAGCTGAAATCAAGAGTTGAACACTTAACTGACTGAACTGCCCAGGTGCCCCATCATGTGCTTAAATGTTACTGTACATGGTATTGTTTCTTAATTTTATTCCCAACTGTTATTTGCTGGTATATAGAAATTAAATTGAGGGATCCCTGGGTGGCGCAGCAGTTTGGCGCCTGCCTTTGGCCCGGGGCGCGATCCTGGAGACCCGGGATCGAATCCCACATCGGGCTCCCGGGGCATGGAGCCTGCTTCTCCCTCCGCCTGTGTCTCTGCCTCTCTCTCTCTCTCTGTGACTATCATAAATAAATAAAAAATTAAAAAAAAAAATTTAATTAAAAAAAAAAATAAATTAAATTGATTTCATATATTGACTTTCTATTCTTAAACCTACCTGAAATCACATTTTATTTATACCAGGTTCTATATGATTTATCACATATGAATAGTAGTGTAATCACCACTGTAATCAAGTACCTTTTGTTACTATCTTTATTTTGATAGCTGTCCCTGTCTCTCAACCACTTCTAATCCCTGGCAACCATTAATCTACTTTCTATGTCTACAATTTAATTTGATAAATGCTATATAAATGAAATCATATGTTACCTTTTGACATATTTTTGATACGGCATAATACCTTTGAGATCTATCCAAGTTTTTGTCTATTTAAATAGTCTTGGGCATCTGGGTGGCACAGTTGGTTAAGTGTCAAACTCTTAGTTTCAGCTCAAGATGTGATCTCAGGGTCATGAGATCAAGCCCGGTGTTAGCTCCGTGTGTAGCATGCAGTCTGCTTGAGATTCTCTCACCCTCTCCCTCTGCCCCTTCTATGTGTTCCCTCTCTTTCTCAAATAAATAATAAATTTCAAATAAACAAATAATTCATTAGCTTTTTATTGTTTAGCAGTATTCTGTGATATAGATATCATGTTTTGTTTAACCATTTAACTATTGGGAACATTTTACATGTTTCCAGTTTTTTCTATTGCAAATAAAGTTGCTGTGAACATTCATACACAAGTTTTTGTATAAAAATTTTCATTTTTGGGGGGGGAAATGCTTAGCAGTATGATTCTTTTTTTTTAAGATTTTATTTATTTATTCATGAGACACACACACACACACAGAGGCAGAGACACAGGCAGAAGGAGAAACAGGCTCCCTGTAGGGAGCCCAATGTGGAACTTGATCCCGGGTCTCCAGGATCATGCCCTGGGCTGAAGGCACTGCTAAACCACTGAGCCACCGGCCTGCCCCTCTTTTTTTTTTTTTTTTTTTTTAAGATTTATTTATTTATCTTAGTGGGAGAGGGGCAAAGGAGAGGATGAGAGGGCCCCAAGCAGACTCTGCCGAGCATGGAACCTGAGGTGGGGCCAATCCCATGATGATGAGATCACGATATGAACTAAGATGAAGAGTTGGTCACCCAAACAATGGTTCCTCCCAGGTGCCCCCAGCTGTATGATTCTTGAATCATAAGATAACTGTTTAATTTTTCAAAGAAACTGTGAAACTGTTTTTCAGAAGGACTACATTCCTACTAGAAAAGTATGAAAGATTGCATTATTACATATTTGCCAGGGTTTTATATCATCAGTATTTTGCTATTTTAGTGGCCTAAAATATTTTAAGATATTTCATCATGGTCTCAATTGCATTTCCCTAGTGGCTAATGAAGTTTAAGATATTTTCATGCCCCCATCTCCACCAGACAACCATATATATTCTTCAATGAAATGTTTCCTTATGTCCTTTACCTATTTCCTAATTGGACTGTTCACTCTTCACAGTTGAATTTTGAGAGTCCTTTATAAATTCTGGATACAAATCCTTTGTTATATGTGTTGTTTTCAGGTACTTGCTAATGCCCATTACCAGTATTTTCATCTTCTTAGCAGGATCTTTTGCAGAATAAAAGTCTGAATTTTAATGTAGTCTAACTCATCAGATTTTTTTCCTCTTATGGATCATGCTTTTGGTCACGTCTGAAAACTCTTCACCAAATCCTAGTTCTTAAATTTTTTCACTTTTTAGTATAAGTTTTACAGTTTTATGTTGTACATTTAAATCTATGAACTGTTTTTGGTTAAACTTATATATGGTGTGAGGTTTAGATGGAGAAGATGATGATGATGATGATAATGATGATGATGATGATGATTGCCTATGGTATATGAAGCAAAAGACTTATTTTTTCCTTCATTGACTTTTGAACTTTTGTAAAAAAAAAAAAAAATCAAGTGTATTAATGTGTATTTGTGTATCTCTATTTCTGGGTCTCTATTCTGTTCCACTGATGTATATGTTTATCACTCTGCCAATGCCACAGTTTAAGACTATACAAAATCTTAAAATTGGGTAGAGAGATTACTCCTATTTTATTTTATTTTTTACTTAAAAAATCCATTTTAGTTGTTTTTCTTTAGGATTTTAGAATCTTGTTTATATCTTTAAAATATCTTACTGGGATTTTGATAGGTATTTCCTTGAACTTATAACAATTTAAGAGATTTGACTTTTTTTTTTAGAATGTTGTATTCCAATCCATGAACATGGTATGTCTTTTCATACCATATGATCTTATTTGATTAGTTAATTGGTGTTTTGTAGTTTTCAGCATGCCATTCCTATTCATGTCGTTTTTTTACCTAAATGTTTATTATTTAATTTACTTAATATATTACTTATTTAGAAAATACCTAAATATTTCAGTTTTTGAATGATTGCAAATGGTAGTACATTTTTTAAAAGATTTATTTAGTTATGGGGGAGAGGCAGAGAGAGAGAGGGAGAGAGTCTTAAGCAGACCCTGAGCTCAGCACAGAGCCTGACATGTGGCTCCATCTCAAGACCCTGATCACTACATGAGCCAATACCAAGAGTCAGATGCTTAACCAACTGTGCCACCCAGGCATCCCATCAAATGTATTTCATTTTAAATTTTGGTTTCCATATGTTCACTGGTCATTTATAGAAAAAAAAATAGTGTTGTTATCATATTCTGTGACCTTAATGAAATCAAGTATTTTTATAGATTTTATAGATCAAGTATTTTTATAGAGTCCTTGGGATTTTTCTATACAAACAATCATGTTATTTATAATAGCGACAGTTAATTTCTTTTATGATCATTATGTGTTTTATTATCTTTTTGGCCTTCTAGCATGTTCTGAAACTTCAAGTACTATGTTGAATAATAGAAAACATTCTTGTATTATTCCAGATATTAGGTGAAAATAATTCAGTCTTTTACTAAATCATATGAGGTTATATTTAGGTTTTTTGTACTCCAGAAAGTATCTTTCTAATTTCTAATTTCCTGAGAGCATCTATCATGAATAGATGTTGAATCTTATCAAATGCTTTCTTGCATCAGTTGATAAGATCATGTGATTTCCTTTTCTTTAGCCTATTAATATAGTAAATTACATTGACTGGTTTTCAAATATTGAACCAGCTTTTCTTTCCTTGAATAAATATTTCTCAGTCATAATGTATAATTCTTTTTTATACACTGCTCAATTTTATTTGTCTTTATTTGGCTAGGCATTTTGCAATCTATACTCAGAGGGATATCAGTCTGTATTTGTCGTCATCATCTTCCTCCTTTACCTCTTCCTCCCCCTCCTTTTTCTTCTTTTTCTTCTTCTTCTCTTCTTCTTCTTCTTCTTCTTCTTCTTCTTCTTCTTCTTCTTCTTCTGTACTGACTATTTCTTTTTGGTATTAGGGTAATAATAACTTTATAAAATGAATTAGAAAATATAGACTTTTCTATTTTTGCAAGAGTTTGTGTAGATTGGTGTTTTTCTTCAAACATTTGGGTAGAATTTTCCAATGAAATCATATAGGCCTTGGAATTACTGTGTGAAGAGTTTTAAAATTTTGAATTAAGTTTCCCTAAATTTTTTAGAGCAACACATGCCTGGACCACCAGACACTGTAGTTTTTGAAGAACCTCATAATTCTGGGAACCATATTTTTTTCTTCCAGAAAAGGCATGATAATGAACAAGAAACCCTGACTCTGGTACTGCATTACTTTTCCCACTTCATGTCTAACATTATAGCAATAATATCCAAACAGTTTTTTTCATAAGATGGACATTTGGGGCATGCCTGGGTGGCTCAGTGGTTGAGCATCTACCTTCAGCTTTGGTCATGATCCTGGGGTCCTGGGATTGAGTCCCACATTGGCTTCCCCTCAGGGAGCCTGCTTCTCCCTCTGCCTGTGTCTCTGCCTCTCTCTCTCTCTCTCTGTGTCTCTCATGAATAAGTAAATAAAAATCTTAAAGAATATGGAAATTTGGATGCCCAGTGTAGAAAACAGGAAAAAGCAATTTCAGGATTAGGAGAGCTCTATTTGTGTTTGCTACTGAGGTGTCTCTGAGATGAACAGGGCTCTTTGGGACACATGTATCAGTCTAGGTAACTAGAACTCATCTAGGGAAATAGTATACTGGAATGCAAGTTAGCAGGCATGCGCTCCAGAATCATCTTTGCCACAAAATTTCTGTGTAACCTCAATTAAGTCTCTTCACTTCTCTAGGTCTCATTATTCACTCTGTAGAATAAAGCATTTTAGTTGACCTGACATTCATACCTAGGACACATGATAACATATGAAATTGTACGGAATATTTTGTACCTACAAACATCAGGCAACTTGGAACTAGAAAATTCCATTCCATTCTAGTTCTAAAAATGTGTGACTATGCATCATTGTATTATAATAAAGCCATTGAATATTGTAGTTTGTATTTTCTAAAGTTTTAAGAGTTTTAACTTACTTTTATTCACATTCTTATTTGAGTCTGGCAATATTCCTAACATAGTAGGATAATTATTTTTTGTGTCCATTCTATAGGCAAGAAAAGAGTGAGTATAAATGGCTTGTCCATGGTGAAGATACATCTATAGAGATGCTAACAAAGGAACACAAGCTTACTTCATGCTGCTACCCCTATGTACTCCATATAAGAAAAGTTTGAGAGTCATTCTGAGGTTAATTTTATGCTGAAGCAATCTGCAGTGGTTCAGTTTATTTAGTGTCATATAAGGTCAACTTCTTTTTTTTTAAGAATTTATTTATTTATTCATGAGAGACACAGAAAAAGAGGCAGAGACACAGGCAGAGGGAGAAGCAAGCTCCGGCGGGGAGCCTGATGTGGGACTTGATCCTAGGACCCTGGGATCACAACTGGAGTCAAAGGCAGATGCTCAACCGCTGAGCCACCTAGGCATCCCAAATAAGATCAACTTAAATTCTAAGCCTATTATTCCACCTAGGAATGTAGAAGATATTCTATTAAATTAATCTCCAAGTTAAAATTAAACCCACTCTAATGCCTAGAATGCACATAAAACCAGATGCATGGGGAGTAGGAGGAGATCTAAAAGTTGTATTAACAACTGTTGAGTTACCATAAAGAATATAAGTTTTTTAAAGTTTATTTTGCATTGGAAATAATGTTTTACTATTTTTATGACACAATTGTAAATGTTATACTTTCTAAATTTCTTGCCATGTGGCTTCTAAAACCTCAAAGAGCATTACCTTTTAGTATAATGATCTTTTAAAGTATTAAGTATTAATAACAATCTTGAAAGTAAACTGAAAGCCCAAGGGAGATGATAGGGAAACTATATTTCTGTTTTTTTGATCTCACCATTTCTGAAAAGAGTTAAATGTACTCTTCAAAGTTCTCAGAAAGAAAAGCTATACAGGCTGAAAATACTAACATTTTGTACCAGGTAGCTAGAAGTTGTTTATGGAAAGAATTTTGCTGACAAGAATATTCTTTCTCTCTCCTTAAAGTTTTAACTTAAAACTATATCCTGCTGGGTGGACCTTAATAGGAATTCAAAAATACAAATTCAGATTTATAAAAGACACTATGCAAAAGAGGTACTCTGTGAAGTAACTCAAAGGAGTAACTGAATATACAAAATGGCTTTAAAAGGCTCTTCCTTTCCTTCTCCAGAAAACATCTACATTCTGTTAATTAGAAGTTAACAAAAAGTTAAATAACTGTCCTCACAATGACAACCTGAAGAAAATCAATGGGATAAAAAGGACAACTATTTTGATATTGCACATATAATTCATGAAATAAAATACATCTCCTAATATTACATATATATCTCTGATAAAACTATTATATTACTCATGCTTTAAAATAGAGTCCACTTTTGTTTGTTTTCTTTTTTTTTTTTCACTTTTGTTTGTTTTCATATTTTTTTCTGGAGTATTGTGAACTAAGGTAACTACCTTTTAGAGATAAATTTCAAGATAATCAAATCTGAAAATATATTATTATCCTATAAAGAGAAACTTTTATAGTTCACAGAATCAGGTTCTTTGGGCTTCACTGCTGATAAAGAAAATATAGAAAGAGTTGCCCTTAAGCTAAAAAAGAAAAAAAATTCCATGCTTCAACTGACATCTGGTAAGTAGGAAACTCATCTGCCCTTTGAGCAATGGCATCTGAACTTCAGAGAGTAGAGGTTACAGTGAGTCCAGATCTTTTAAAATTCTCTAGATCTTATTCATTATTCAGAAATCTATCACAGTGGAACTATTGTTGTTGAGGTTGCTCAAAAGCCTTCCTAAATATGGATACCAATATTTGTGGGAAAAATTAGTTATCTTCTATTTCAGAAGAAATAGGAAGACAATTTCTTCATATTGATATAAAGGAAAACTACCCAAAGCTTTTATTTATTTTTGTTGTGGTAAGAGCACATAACATAGAATTTATAATCTTAACCATTTTTAAGTGTATAGCTGAGTATCATTAAATATATTCACATTATTCTGAAATGAAACTCTAGAATTTTCATCTTACAAATTTGAAGGATTGTATCCATTAAACAACACCTCCCCTTTTAGCCTTTCCTGAGCCCCAGTACCTTTCATTGTACTTTCTGTTTACATAAATTTGATTACTGTAGATACCTGATACAAGTGAAATCATACAGTATTTGTCTTTTTGCAACTGGCTTATTTCACTTAGCATAATGTCTTCAAAGTTCATCCATATTGTGGCATGTAACAGGATTCCCTTTCTTTTTAAGGCTGAATAATGTATATGTGTGTGTATAATATGTATATGTAATGTTATATATATTATATATAATGACATTTTGTTTATTTATTCATCTGTCAATAGGCATTTAGGCTGTTTTTTACCTCTTGGCTATGATGAATAGTGGTGCTCCAAGGTTTTATTTGCTTTTCTAATTTAAACTGATTGTTTGGCTTGCACCAAAGCAAATAAGGAAAACATATTTAGTTAATTGGGTAGGAGTTTTGATTTGCTGTAGAACTAACCAAAATAGTAAGTATGTATAAATGAATTTTAATAAATGAGTCAGTTTCAATTTCTTCAAAAGCAAAATCAAAGAGGGCAACATAGTCCAGAAGAGAGTATGGAAATTGGAAGTGGGAAGAGATATTGAGAGTCAGTTGGGATGGGTGATGAGAAGTGGGATTGATTCACCTGCCTCAATAACCTGGTAACCCAAGCAGGCATAAGAAATGGGGTCCATGAAAGTTAGGGGTTTGGAAAACCAGCCTTTATCTAAAGTGGAGGCCTTTGAGTTGCTATACTGTTAATGAAATGGTGGACAAACCTAAGTCTACATACCTGTATAGGAAAATAATAGGGAGGGCCTTGCTTTGATTAGACAAAGACAAGCATCCTCTGGTAATTTCTAACTTTTTACTTCTTACATATGTTTGGTGTTTAAATTTATATTTGAATTTATCTTACTAAGCTGAGAAAATAACAAAGTAGTTTCAGCCACACCAAATATTGGCAAACACTGCTAATAGGAATATAAAATTGTACAATTGCTTCAGAAAATAGTCTGACCATTTTGTAGAAAGCTAAGCAAACACTTGTCATATGGTCCAGGCATTCCACTCCTCGGTATTTATCCAAACAATGAAACATATGTTCACATAAAGGCTTGTACATCAATATTCAGAGCAGATTTATGGATAGCAGCCTTAGCTGAGAACAATCCAAATATCCATCAACAAATGAATATATCAATAAGCTGTGGTACGTCTATGCAATGAGATACTGCTCAAATAAGAAGCAATAAACTATTGTTGCACACAATAACTTGGATGAATATCAAATTTTGAAATTTTTGATACCAGAGTATCAAAATCGTTATGCTGAATGAAAGAAGCTGTGCAAAAATATAGTGCGTGCTCTATGATTCCATGTATATAAAATTATAGAAAATGCAAACTAATATAGTGATAGGAAGGAGATCAGTGATTGCCTGGAAAAAGGATAGAAGTAGGGATGGAATACAAAGTGGCACAATGTAATTGGGTTGGTAAAAATGTTTGTATCATGGTAAAGGGTTCCCAGATAGATATATATGTTAAACTGGATGCAATTGTATACGTTGGACATTTAAAATAAGTTACATTCATTTAAAAAATTGCTAATGGAAGAATCACTACAAAATTGGCTAAATACTTGTTGCCTAAAACTTGAAAGTGTCATAGGGAAAAACAATGAATAGACAGATTGCTTTGAAAAAGGACAATAAAGGATATATTGAGAGGTATTACTCTTGCAAAATATTGGCATTATTGCTAACCCATGATAGAGCACTTACTAAAAGTATTAGCTTGAAAAATAATGTAACAGAGTTCTGAAACAGGCATACATGGAAAAGATGTGCATATATGGGAAAGATGTGTCTCAGAAGTAGATGTAAGTATCAATGGAAAAGGAAGGGCTATTTAATAAATATACACAGAAATAAGGTTCAGACAGAACAGAGAACAAAATACAAATCTTCACAACTTTTACAAACAAATATTAAGACATATAATAATGCCCCCGAGTGAGGAAATTTTCTTAAACAGATATTAAAGGCATATATCAGAAAACAAATACAAGTACTTTATATTTTAAATATCTTGTTTAACAAAGGGTACTTTAAATACATTGGGAGGAGATAGCAAAGATATACGTCCATATATATGTGTATATCCCATGCATATATATCATAAATGTATCTCCCACAATATCTTACATATACCACCTATATATGTCATATTCTGATACATATTAACTATATGTTTACCCCACAAAGATGAAGAACTTTTACAATAAGATATGAAGAACATTTACAAATGAATAAGAACATCTACAAATGCATAAGAAAAAGAAAAAAACTGAATGAAAAGCAAATAAAGATATCATTGGTTTATAAAAGAAGCAGTCTAAATAGTCAACGGACATGTAAAAAGCTATTTAGTTTTATTAGTAATCATAGAAATGCAAGTTAAAACAAAGATTATATACATCAAACTGACTGAAATATTTAAGTATATGACAAACTGAATGTTGGCAAAGAATTTTCATATCTCTTGGTAAGAGAATAAATTGGTACAACCATTTTAGAGAGCAACATGATATCCAGTAAATTTTAAGATTTGTATACCTTAAAACCCAGAAATTTCATTTCTTGGTTTATATACTATATTCAACTCTTAAATATATATATATATCTATATATATATATATATATATATATATATGCCTTAAACATATGTCTAACCATATACATATTTTCTTTTCAGTTTTGTTTATAATGGCAAGATCAGAAATACCTTAAATATGTAGCTACAGAATAAGCTAATGAAATGTAGCATTGCCATTGTCATTGAGAAAAAAAAAACTGGAGAATATATCAGTGAGCTTTAAAGCTAAAAAATATAGATCCATCAAAAATAGCAATCAAAATACCATTTAAACATTATGATACTAATAATATATATTTTTATGTCTAATAGGTTTGTGGTAAAAATATAAGATAAAAATACTGTTGGGGATGATTAACACGAAATTCACTGTGATAATTATATCTAGAGAAGGGACACTGAGGAAATGCCTCCAAGAGGAATACATAGAGGTTTTCAACTGTAAATATATTGTTTGACTTCTTAAGAATAAATTTACAACATCTCAACCCAACATGGCATAAGGTCAGGTTGATCTACAACAAGGGAATGGGCTAGAAAGTATCTGACTGTATGACAGAGGGACTAAACCATATTCAATTTTCCCGTCATTGTCTCCTGTATCCATGTGTTGTTGCTTGACATGGTAAAAAGAAGGTAAGAAGGGAAGCCGTGCAGGAAGGTTGGGCAGTTACGGTCCAAGGATATGCTGGCTTTCTTTTGCACATACTGATCAACTACTGGAACAATCCATGCAGACCTAGGTTACTCTGGATGATGACTTTTGCATGTTAAGGATCCCATTAAATATTGTTTTTTCTAATTCATCGCCTAATCATTTGGATGAAAAAATTAAAGAGCATTTAACCAAAACTCACAAAACAATCCTTAAGCTAATTTTTTGATCTTATGAGAATTTCTTTAGCGTTCTGTGCTTACTTACCTTTAAAATATATTTTTTTTCAAAATGCAGAGTTTGGACTAGTTCACTAATAACCATCTTTCCAGTTCTAAATGTTTCAAATTTCCATTTTATTTTTTTTTCAAATTTCCATTTTAAAATTAATTCATACTGTTAGCCCCAAGGGAATCATTATAATTCTGTCAACTATGTTGACATAGTCTCATTGTGACAAAACTTTAGAATGCCTAGCTTGAGGTCTCAGATTCTATTTGCTGACATTAATTCTCTAAAGACATAGTGATATTCAGTTTATCAACTGAAGGCATGATTAAAGAACTTTTATGAGAATACAATTTAAAATACACAAATGTATTCTCTCAAGCTAAAGATTCGTGTACTAAAGATTTAAACAGAAAAATCAGCTGCTTTGTGAACTGTTGAAGGAATTTATATACTTCTAGGATATGCATTAAATTTTGGTCGTAGCATGTGTCTTCCTTCTCCAAACCATGTTTAATTGACACACCATAATTAAGTATCTTTTAAATAAACATCTCTTTATATTTCCCTAGCTGGCAAGAAATTAAGCAAAAACAATTATTTAACTTTTTAAACTGAAATAACTTTTAGAAAAGCTTAAAGATGTGTCTTTGAGTTATAGATTACTCAAAAATACAAATAGTTCAGGAACACTTTGGGTACTAAGAGTTGACTGTTTGTTATGTTGGAATAAATAGGAATGCTCACATTTTATAATATTTCTTTAACGAGGTACATAGTACATTAGCTTGTAGCAAGATGATTGCAATGATAGAGTTCTAAATACCGTAACTGTCTGCTACAGATTAGAACTAATACCTTCCAAATGGTTAGTAACTGTTATACACTTCAATCATCACCACCACCCCACAAAAGTAATTCTGGAATTTACATGAAAATATACTTTCAAAAAATTTAAAATGATACTGCATGTTTAAACCTCATTAACTGTGTAATTAACCATATAAAAGTGTGTCTAAATGAACCCTTCCCACAATTTCCTTAATGTGTCACCCAGTGTGAATGAAATGCTTTCTGGAGGGAATCTGTTCACAAGCAACTCTTTCTGGGCGCTAACTAGGATTTTAAATGAAGTAATTAATAATATATGAATTTGAACTATGTATTGAGTTTTACAAAGTATATCAAAAATACTCTTGTACTGGGGCTCCTGGGTGGCTCAGTCAGTTAAGTGTCTGCCTTCTGCTCCCATCATGATCTCAGGGTCCTGGGATCGAGCCCCAAGTTGGGCTCCCTGCTCATCGGGGAGCCTGCTGCTTCAGCCCTTCCCTCTGCCCCTCCCGCCTTGTCCCTCCCCATGCCCCTGCTTGTGTTTTCTCTTGCTCTCAAATAAATAAACAAATAAAATCTTTTAAAAAATTAATACTTTTGTATTGATCTCTTATCTAATAGTTGATCAGGGAAGTGTTGTGTTATTGTAGTCAGACTAGCAGAATTTCTGTATATGGCACAAATGGACAATATTTTAATTTTTGCTGACTTATCAGAAAATTAGTCACACCATATGATTAAATGAAATATAAACCAGAATTTATTGAAAAAATAATTATTTAAAATGTTTAGTTGTATCAATATTTCATCATATAACATAAATATGCAGGTTATAGAAGACAGTTACTTAGCTCTTTCCGAAAAAAAATCATGACTCTTCCAGGTACATTTGTTACTACTTTACCTGTCAGTCTTGACTTTCCAACTGAATTTAAGGCTTCATATATCTTCTGAGAAAATAGAAGAAACTAATTAAATATATGATGTTTGCAGTAGCTTCAAACCAGATGAATACATTATTTTGGGGAAAAATTTACCTTTCACAAATTCGTATAAATTCACCTAAGGGTCTTTTGATGATGACCAACGACAGACCTTCACTGTTTAGCTTATGACTGGAATATGAAAATTATTTCCAGAAGTTATAAATTTGATAGGATTGTATTAATTAAGCTTATCAACCAAAAAGGCCCCTATTGTTTTCAGGTTATTTAACTGTAAGTTAAAGGCTAATGGGAATTATGAAAGGCTGCAGTAACATTGCTCTTTCCCCAGTGGGTTACCAAGTAGCACTCAAATTGTGTCCAAATCTGTTTATGGGACTGTACTTGTTATTATAATTATACAATTAATGTCACAATAAACCAATTAATGTCACATTAAACCAATGACAGATGAGCAACAAATGGAACAGAGTTGTTAATTCCATGAAAACTAAGCTAAAAGTTTTGGAAGTGTTAATAATATTAAGATGAATTGCTACAGAAGTAAATGCTAAATCAGTTTTGATCGGACAGTTGTATCATATAAAAGAAAATACCATAAGAATTTTAAACAAGTCAGCATCCAGATGGCTTCACAAGTGTCTTTAACTGTTTGCTCATTTTTAATAGTCTAGTAACCATAGATGCTGCGTTATGTGGGAACTCCAAACATTAGATCCACACGCTAAAGATGCATCAATGCATTTAAAGAACATGAATGCACACTTTTCACAATTTTCAGTACATGTACATCATATGTTTCTCAGATTTATAGACTTTTTAAAAATTAATCTACCAAAGACTGTTCCTAATCATTTGAGAATAGGGGTTATCTATTTTAAATGCCATACAAATTATGGACATTGAATATGGAATGGTGAACAAAGGACTAGCAACTTTGAAAATCACTTTCTTTAGGGGAGTGAGTGGTACAGGAGCAGTAAGAGAGACAACAAATAAAAAAGCTCATAATTTTTTTTTTTTTTAAATGTCAGTTTCTTCAAGAACCTGATATTTCAGTTACAAATAATTGAAGCTCCTTTTTAAAAAGAAAATTCGACTCCCTCGAAATCAACTACTTTATGTGAAGGAAGAAGGCATTGTTACAATGGCTGAGAACCGTCCCCAGACTGTGACGGGCTGGGCCAAGTTATAGTTTAACTTACGGTAGTTAAGTGCTGTGAAGAGACTATAAATGCACCGAAAATTAGAACATGCTGATAGTTACTTTGACTATAGTGGCAAGGGAAAGCATCTTTGAAGGAGCAGAAATTTAGATGGAAACTTGAAAATAGTCATGGAAAGATCTAGGGTAGGAAAACTCCATGTAGAAAAAGGTTGGCCATGCTTATGGAACATCCAGAAGGCTCCTGTGGTTAGAGTCATGAAAAATAGGGAAAATGAAGTTAAATTCAGAGAGAAGGGAATGATCAGTTCACACAAGGCTTTTTAGATCTAAGTCTTTTGATAAGGGTTTTGATTTGGTTTCAATACAATGGAAAGTCACTGGAGAGTTTTAAGCAAGAATATAATATAATTATATTTCTACCCTGATTTACTATTTAAATGATTACCCTGGGGACACCTGGGTGGCTCAGTGGTTGAGTGTCTGCCTTTGGCCCAGGGTGTGATCCTTGGGTCTGGGATCGAGTCCCCCATTGGGCTTCTTGCATGGAGCCTGCTTCTCCTTTCTCTGCCTATGTCTCTGCCTCTTTCTCTGTGTCTCATGAATAAATAGATAAAATCTTAAAAAAAAATGATTATCTTGGATGCCTCTTTAAGAGGTAAGAAGAAAAGCAAGAATAGAAGATGATGCAAAATCTCAAGGATAGGTGTGGAAAGAATGGAGATGGTAATTTGTGATTTGATTTAGTATCTCTCTCTTTTTAATAGAAAGTAACCAATGGATTTTGTTGATAGGTGGTATAAATGGAGTGAAAGAGAGAAGAATAAAAAATAACTTGGAAGTTTTTGGCTAGCATCATTGGCTAAGATTGGGATGTCTAGGGGAGGAGTAGGTTTGGTATATGGAGCAAGAGGTCATCAACTGATAAATTTTGAGCAATAATTTCAAAGTTGAAATGCTAATTCAATATTTAGGTAGGGATACCAAGTTGGACATACAATTCAAGATCTCAGTAGAGAGGCTAATAGCTGGAGATAGAAGTTTTAGAATCATCAATATATAGATGTATTTGAAGCCATAGGCCTGGATGAGCCCATCTAGGGGAATGGCATGTCCAGAAAGGAGAAGAAAGACAAGAACTGAATGAGACATAGCTATGCTCTCCATAAGACATTGGGCCAGGGAGGAGAAGCTAAAAGGAGACTGAAAAGCAGCAGTCAAGGAGTTGTGGAGATAGACGACTTGTTAAAAGAAAAGCAGTTTTGAGAAAGAAGGGAGCTAATAGTATAAATAGTTGGGAAAGAGAGAGACTGCTCCTACTTCGATAGCATGTTAAAGGGCCCTCCTCAGAGCTCTTCTTGCAAGTACAGACAAAACCTTGGAGTTCCTTAAAAGGAAAGACATTTAGAAGTAGATCCCACGATTACAGATGACTCTTGCAAGGAATTTTGCTATGAATTGAAGAGAGAAATTGGTGTCAACTAGAGAGAAACATAAGGTCATAAAACTTGTAGAAGAGAGCTAATATTAAGCGAGGCATGTTGCTATACCAATAGTGAGGGTGAAGCAACCAATGCAGAAGAGACGTGGGACAGGCAGAGAAGTAAGATTCTTGAACAAGTAACAGCACCTGGTTCCAAGCATAATTGTAGAGATTGGCCCTAGATGAAGGCAAGGCACTTATTTTATTGTGGAAGGAGGAAATGCAGAGTAAGTGAGTCCAGATGCGGAGGGTAGGTTTGTAGCGGGAAAGTAAGAATCCACTCCCATTTGATTACTTACTGGTTAAGAGTCCTGGGGCAGATGGCCGAGGTTCAATTCTTTTGCTTGGCCTCTGACAGCTTTCTAATCTTGGACAAATTACTTGACCTCTCTGTGGCTGAAT
Source organism: Vulpes lagopus (assembly GCF_018345385.1). Classification (NCBI taxonomy): domain Eukaryota; kingdom Metazoa; phylum Chordata; class Mammalia; order Carnivora; family Canidae; genus Vulpes; species Vulpes lagopus. The sequence goes on from NC_054824.1 coordinate 3,587,174, forward strand.
TTCTTCATCTGTGAAGTGTAGAAATATCTTACAAGGTTGTTGTGAGGATTTAATGAGTAAATATGTCTAATACATTTAGAGTAAGATTCTTTGCATGAGCTGAGCTAGCAGCCAAGAATGAAAAGACAAATAGGAGGCGGTTTAGAAAAAATTTGTTTTTCTTAACATGTTCTTCTTTGACCTGACAGTTTACTAAGTACTGTTTTAAATGCTTTAAATGTATGAATATATTAAACACAACATCTCCATTAGACACTGATAGGAAACTTGGTTAAGTTTACACAGCTGGTAAATAGCGGAGCTAGAAGTCTTCATACTGATGGAGTCTGCCTCCAGAGCCTATTTTTTTTTTTTCCTTTTCTAAGGGGATTTTTTTTTTTTTTACATTTGTGTTGAGGTACAAAATATATAAAGTATCAACAAAAAAGATACAAAAAATAAATACATGAAACTATGTTCACCATCATAAGCCATTGGGGAAATGCCCATTAAAATTATAATAAGATGTCATTACCTATCAAAATGAGTAAAATGAAAGATAGTGATAACACTAACTGCTGGTGAGGATACAGAGAAACTAGATAACTCATACACTGCTACTGGGAATTTAAAATAGTACAGACATTCCGGGAAATAGTTTGGCCGTTCCTTTCAAAACCGAAAATGGACTTACTATACAACCCAGAAATTGCGCTCTTGGGCATTTACCTCAGAAAACAAAGACTTATTTTCATGCATGAATTTTTATAGCAGCTTTATTTATAATAGTCAGAACCTGGAAACTACCCAAATGCATTTGAATGAGTGAATGGTTAAGCAAAATGGTTAAAACCATAAAATACTACTCAGCATAAAAAGACCAATCTATTGCAACACACAACAACTTGGATGAATCTCAAGGAATTATCTAAGATAACCGTTCCCAAAACATATATTTCACATTGTTATTATATATTCATAACATTATAATTAGAAAGATGAAGTACAGGTTAGTATTTGCCAGGGGTTAGAGACAGGGAAGCAAGGAGAGAGGTGTTTGGCTATTAGTTTCTGATAGCACAAGGTCATCTTGCTGTGATATAATAGTGGACTATCTTGATTGTGATGATAGTTCTAGACGGCTCTGCATTAATAAAATTTCATTAAGCTTTGTACAGAGAAGTAGAGTACACGTATAACATATGGCATCTGAATAAGCTTCTTTAATTCTACTAATCTCATCGTCTTGGTTTTGATATTCTGATAGAGCTTTACGAGATGTTAAATTTGAAGGACCCTGGGGAATGGATGCACACGATTTCTCTGTACATTTTTTTTTTTGCAACCTGCTGCAAATCTAGACTTTTCCAGAATACTTTTTTTCAAAATACTTAAACAAAACAAAGCAAAATATAAAAATGTGCCATTCCCAAGTGTGTAGCTCAGTGAGTTGTCACACATGCCCATGTAATCACCGTCCAGGTTGAAAAATAGAGCAATTCCAGCACTCAGACTTGTATCAGCACTTTGACCTCGATTTGCAATCAATAAGTTTTGCTGATTTTGGAACTTTTCACATGGAATTGGAATCCAATCATATATATTCCTAGGCATCTGGCTTTCATCCATGTTGGTGCATGCATCAGCCATTGTTCTTTTCCATTGCTGTGTGCAATTTCATTGTGTAAATATACCACATATTTTTTTACTTTGCTATTGATGGATATTTGGGTTGCTTTCCAGTCTCTGGCCATTTTGAACAAAACTGCTATGATCTAGCACATGTGTTTTGGTACATACATTTTTTTTTCTTGGGAATGTGCCTAGAAGTAGAATTGCTTTAGTAGATACAGCCAAACAATTTTGAATCAATTATACTTCCACCTGCAATATATGAGAGATCCAATTGTTTAACATTCTTTCTAGCACATAGAACCTGTGATCATAACCTCTGTACTATATACAGGAGTAAAGAACAAAAATGTAAGACAGCGGGGAGTAGCAAAATGACTTAATTTCGGTTGTATGATAGGACTCCTGACACCAGTAAATATCCATTTGAAATTTTGTGATTCTAACTTTAAGGAAAAAGAGTGATCCTGATTATACAACTCTCTACAATATAATTCATTTGCTTGGGTGCTGGTATGTGTTGTTGGATTTAATCAAAGTGTTTTGGGAAAATCAAGTAGAACAGATTAGAATCATTCGAAGTACTCAGCACCTTATCACTATGACATTTGTAGATGGTAGCAACAAGGAGAGATGCACATTTCCAGGAGCGGTGCTTGCTATGTTTTGGGGTACTTATATGTTTCTGCTTTATTAGAACCAGAGTATCACCTCTGCATCTTTTAAAGCTTTTTTTTTTATACACCTTTTAGTGCACAAATTTACGGTATCTGTAAGCAACTACCTTTGACAGTCACAGCAGATAAAATTGTGGTAATATATCATTGTTTATGTATTAGTAGCTCCCATTTTGCTTTGATGTTGTTTGTACTTTTCATTAGCAAAGCCTCTTGTCTAATATTATTTATAGAACTCCAAAGAGTTTGAAGTTTACATATTCTGTAGTACATTTATTATCTTCTTTTTCAAAGTATTTAGGAGGAGACAATGCGATGATCACAAATTTCTGATTCCAGTTCTCCAAATATTTGTTAACTCTTTCCTACAATCCTAACATTTGAAAAATTTCATTAAGACTTTGCTCCGGAGATGCCACTGCCTTACCATAGTCCACGTACTAAGCAGGCTTAACCAAGAAATATCCTTCAAGAAAACAGGACGGATTGATTGATTATACCAAATTGCTAGATTTTACAGAAAATCAACTAATTTTTTATCATCATTTTGGGCTTTCATCATCTTATTTTTACAAATAAGCTTATTAAAAGGTCATCTATATGTGCATGGATGTGTTTATAGCTGTGTACATTAAAGATTTCATGAATCTATTGATTGGGCCATCCCATTTAATATCATTTTAATCTCATTATGTAGAATTATTGACCAAGGATTTGGTCTAGAGTGACTTTAGCCTATGTTATTATGTTCTTCAGTTATATCCTTCATAGTGATTAAATTCCTACTACACAGTAAGTGGAATTTTTCCAAACTATTTTTAAATAATAATGCCATGTTTGGGACACCTGGGTGGCTCATGGTTGAGCATCTGCCTTTTGTTCAGGGCATGATCCCGGGGTCCTGGGATCGAGTTCCGCATCAGGCTCCTTGCAGGGAGTCTGCTTCTCCCTCTGCCTGTGTCTCTGCTTCTCTTTGTGTCTTTCATGATAAATAAATAAATCTTTAAAGTAAAGTAAAATAAAGTAAATGCCAGATAGAATCTTCTGCTAGATAGTATCTCATGATAGCTTAAAATATAGAATGATTCCTAATGCTAGATCTGTCCATTGTATTGGGAAGAATTATGATTTTTAGTATTTTTGATGACTACATCTGACAGAGCACTCTATATTTCATCTGTATATGCCATGATTTTGAAGGTGGTTGGAATGATGAATGATCTTGTAGATGAAAAATATCTGCTCAATAGAAAGTTAGCTTTTCTTTACAAAATCTATAAAAATACGTTCATATTACTATATCATTTAATATATAGTAAGGCAATGGTTGCCTTCTACTACCAACACCAGAAGGGCAAGAACTTCCTTTGCTCTGCCCTGTCAGGCAGCATGTATGCATGTTCACATTAACATAACATTTACAATAGTGATTTATATAAAGGACAAATATTATAGTACATTTCAACTTTCCAGATACAAAGAGAGCCGGATTTCAACTTCCTCCTAATCTCATAAACACACACCATATCTTCTTATTTTCTTTTTTTGTTGAGAGAACTTATCCAGTAGTATAGAAATTACTGTTATCCTGTGCTATTGTTACTTCACTATAACTACCCATTTGGTAGTTCTAAGAATTTATTTTGAAGAGAGAAGATCTTAAATGGCAAGATTGAGTCTGATTCGATTCTCAAAATTGGCATCATCTACAGTGCAATTAGTTATAAAAAGCAGTAACCAGTTCTAACTTGCTCAAATAAAAATTAAGAATTATTAAAAGGGTATGTAGGTCAACAATTTGGATGTGATCCTGGAAACCAGGGTTAGTATTAGAGGAGCTTCTTGGAGCCACAGTGCTGGAAGCACACAGCTATCTTCAGCAGAAGCAGGGTGGCTAGGTCTTCTGAGGTTGTAGGACATGGTCCCTATTATAATCTTGAAAGAATACTTATGTCCCTCATTCTTTATGCCATTCAGTCAAGAGACAAAGGCCTAGGGACCCCTGGGTGGTCAGTGGTTGAGCATCTGCCTTTGGCTCAGGCAGTGATCCTGGGGTCCCGGGATCGAGTCCCATGTTAGGCTTCCTGCAGGGAGCCTGATTCTCCCTCTGCCTGTGTCTCTGCCTCTCTCTGTGTCTCTCATGAATAAATAAATAAAATCTTAAAAAAAAAGAAAAGAGAAAATGTATCTGCCCTCGTGTAGCTTATATTCTAATTAGAGGCAACAAAATAAAGAAGTAAGTAACGAGTCAGATGCCCTGGTGTGGGGCCTTCCAACAAGATGACATGCAGTGGGGAACTCCTGCCTAATAGGAAAGGATGGATACTCATTAGCTAAAAGAAGAATCAAAAGACCTGTTTTCCATTAAAAAAATAAATATATACATATATACACACATGAATCTGTATATATAGTATTAAATATATTTATAGAAATTTATACACATATACACACAGGTGTATTTCATATAAATATACATTTTACACACATATTTCAGAAGAAATAAAGGTTCTTGGAACAAGGATATTAATATTTCATTTTTTTCTATCATCCTTTCCTTCCCCCCCCTCCTTTTTAACTATATTTTCATCTACAAAATTCTGATATGGGTTTCCTTGACCTCTATGTAATGAATCAGTGGGTTAACTATGTGAATAAAATCCGTACAAGCATTTTTCAATATTATCTAATATCCAGAAAAAATGCACAGTTGTTCCATTATTTCTCTTCTCAGAAAGAGTAAGGAAAACTTAAAGTTGCTTCTGTTGATATAGAAGGGACACTCAGTGCTGTCACGGGTGCTGTGTGATGTATCCCACATACCTGACCCTGTCACCCTCAGAAAGCTCCATGACACGCTTCCTTCAACTCTCTCCTCACCAGGGGTCTGTGCGCTCCGAGGGTCGGAGCTGACCCTTCACAGCTGTGCCCTGATCTCTCAGTCCTCTCACTCAGCACCTTGCCAGGAAGAGGCTCTAGGGCTCCCAGCAGCCCCGGCCACAGAGGGCCTGGATAATTAGATTTCTAGTCTTGGTGGATTTTCAAATGATATAGTTCACAGTGCTGATTAGAAGTGGCAGTTGCTCATGCTAACGCTGCATCTCAGAAGGGGAACCAGAATCCCTAGTGTCAAACGTTTGAAGATGTGAGTTTGTAAACAGAGATGAGACAAGGTTAAAGCACTGTATAATTTAAGATATTAACCAGAAGACACATAAGATACATAGATACACAGATGAGCACAAAGTTTGAAGACAGTCACGCCCCAGGCTTGTAAAATCTTTGAGGAAAAATAATGCTTCTGTTTTTTTCCTTCTATTTAATTAAAATATATATGTTAGAGAACAATATAGAGCCATAATTATGATTTTGAAGTGATGCCTAAAGCTCTTCTTACAAAGTAAAGAGTAATATAAATAGATTGTGTTGGAATATAACATTGAACAGCTAAGAAAACAGTTCTCCACTGAGCTTGTTTCTGTGTATAATGTATCAAGAGTAGATCACTCTTCAATTCAATGTCTCCATGACACCGGCACACAGTTTTCAATAATAAAAACCTAAGTAACCCACGGAATTTCAGATACCTTTTGGTCTTTTCTGATAGTCGTATTTTCTATGAAAATATAAAGGAAAAAATACAGCTCATTTCTCATGGAGAACAGGCTATTCTTCTAAAACGTTTTGACATATTTAAGGCGCAATACAACAGTACGTTTCTTAGTGTTTAGAGATGGTGCATAAAGGGAAACTCGCCTGGGGAGCAAAGTTGGCACAAATTCCTTACAGATGTAGTCAGGATGACGTTAAAACAAAAGTAGAAAATGCATGCATCCGTGTGATCGAGGTATACCTTCGTTGTAATTAAAGCCTGTCGTTCCTTCCCCTTTGGAAGCCCTGAGTCTTTGCAGAAGAAGTAGGTGGAGAGAGAGGACACCTGCTTTTCATTTGAGAGTTGACAGGTCATCAAACATTAGTGGTTCTTGCATAGCTCTTAACATTCTTTTCGCTGTTCTGATTTTATTTTCATTCTATGCTCTTCACTGTACATTAATTTTTCAGCCCAAATGTCTGGACTAGTATTTACTTGAAGAACCAACTGGCCGCTTACCTTCCTGCCCTAGTCTTTTCCTCTGTTGTTTGGTTATTCTATTCTTATTTCTTCATTTCTAACTTGAGCAAGTCACTCACCACCTCCCACTTCCCTGCCAGGCCACCTCACCAAGCACAAAGTCACTTTATTGCAGCTGCTCTGAACTACCAAGTAGAGAAATAAAATTGAAAACAAACCTCATTATTTCTAAGTGCAGTCCTTTGTTTCATATTCACAGGTTCTCTTGGCTCTTTGTTGTTGTTGTTAGAATACAAGGTCAGTATATCTAACACAGAGGCACATTTTATATTCCTTTTTTTTTTTTTTTTGAGAGTAACAGAAGATAGTTCTAACCAGGGATAAAATGACCCACTTTTGCCCATTCTGGTAGTGTATACAGACAGAGTACTCACACTGCTGAGAAAAGATCCCTTTCTCAGAGGTTTTTGCAAATCAAACACATTTCACTCTTACTAATGTTTACTTCCTTTCCCTATTCATAAAACTTCATGAAAATTATTAGGTGAAGGATGGATCAAGTCCATTTTTTTCCAGACACATCAAAGAACAACTATTTTTTTAAAGAAATGTCTAAACTTTTTTTCTCCTCCCACCCGCCCCTACCGCATTTTACATCGAGTCCCAGAGAGATTAAGTTACATCAAGTCCTTTTTGAAAATTGACAAATGAACAAATACATGGAAATAAAGTTAGCCACAACAGTGGATGTTTGTTCAGATCTGATTAAAGACTCAAAAATTTGATTCAAGTTTCTACTATTCCAATTTGAACTTGCCTCCAGCAATAGTGAAATGACTTCCTTCTTTATAACTAATGTTTTTAGCTCATTGACATGGGACAGGAGCCACTTTACCACTTGGGTGAATTCACATTTTAAGGGTAGCCCATATGTCCTTCTTAGAATTTATTAGAAGTTAAATGTATTTAACTGTATCTAGTTCTTTAAATGTATTTGTTTATTGGTCAGCTGTCATGTTAAAATTGCACAGTTGGATGAATAGTGGACACTTCTACTTGCCCCATGATGCTACTCCTTCAGTAAAAATTCTATAAGGCATTTCTATTTAATCCAAAAAAAAGCATTATGTGATAGGAAATATAAACAAGGATGTGGATTAGCAGTGACATTTGTAAATATTTTAGTGATTCAAGGATAAATATTGAGCAATTGAATCAGAACTTTAAACCTTTCATATTATTTCAACATTCATGTATATAAGCCAGGTAACAATTCCCCTAAAACATTTCTGGGCCGTTCTCAACTTCGTCTCTTTGCCATCAGCTATGGTGTCTAGGGAAAGGCTAGGAAGTAACCATCACCTGGAAATGATCTACTTTGAAAACCATAAATGTAACTTTCTACTCCTTGACCATATCCTTCCATTCTTCACGCTCACACTGACTTCCCCAATATACCTGCTATTCAAACTAAAGAGACCCACACTCCTTAATACTCTCTTTTTCCAGCTTGTCAGGCCTCCTCACTGGTCAATCCTATTTCCCTCTCCCTCTCTCTCTCCCCTTTCACCTTCCCTGTCCCCTCTTCCATGCTCTGGTTCCACCTCCACCCCATCAATAGACACCAGCAACCCCAACCCTGCTTTCTTCAATTCGTAAGGACAGAAAGCTAACTATTACTTGACTCTACATACCCATCCTGAAAATCCTGGTCTATAATCCTGGTAGCAACATTTCAATTCTCCTTGGTTCATTAGTGACGATGAGCTCACCTATGCTACCATAGCAAACAAACACCCAAGTCTCAGCAGTGTATCACAAGTCTCATTTTTTGCTCATATCACATTCTGATAACACTTGATAACCCTTCTCTACTTTTTAGCTATTCCTTTGGGAACACATGACCTTTAAGATTTTCAAAGCCAGGCAAGAGGGAGCACGGAGCAAGAATATCTGCTCTAAACTGCCTTAGATTGGGTATAACACATCACTTTTGCTCACATGAACCTTCTTGGATGCATGAATGCTTGACAAATGTAGAGGACAGGATACATATTTGGCGAGCACCAGCAGTGTCTGATGCACAGCTTCACCCAAAAAATATTTTCCTTGGTGTCTCCACATTTTAACATTTTCCTTAAGGCCTTAAATCAATTCTCTCTCCTCGACCTCATCTTCCTCATTTCCCCTCCTATTCTCTGTAGATTGCTCTTTCCATCTTCCATGAGAATTTTGAATGTTTAAGATTTCATTTCCCTCCATTTTCCAATTCCTTTCATTCCTTCTCCCTTCTCTTTCATTCATGCCAATTTATCTGTCCTTATCCTTCTTCATCAAAACCATGCTCCCTCAACTGTTTCCTTAATTCTCTATGTTTACACTACATCTTTTGTCCTAGGATCCTCTTTTGTCTTAGGATCTTTTCTTCAACATATAAATGTGGACTTGTTAAAAAAAAAAATCTGACTACAGTGGCTGTGTGCTCCATAAAATCTAAAATATTTACTATCAAGTCCTTTACAGAAAAATTTGGTGAAGCCCTGTTTTAGAGTAAAAGTCTTACTCCACTTTTAGAATGCATCCAATATAATCTGCATACTAACATGATCCCAAAACACCAATGTTAATTCTAAAAAATAATAAATTAGCTCTTTAACTAGATATTACATGGAGTTCTTTTTATCCTTGAATTAATATTTCCATTCCATTTTACTGCCTGTATTAGTCAGAATTCTCCAGAGAAGTAGAACCAATAGGAGATATATACACATACATATGCATAAAGATTTATTGTAAGGGGTTATTTTATGTGATTATGGAAGCTGGGAATCTGCAGAACTAATATCTCTGTTCAAGCCTGAAGGCTAGCAGGCTGCTGTAGTACCAGGAAGAGCTAATGTTCCAGTTTGAAGACCTCCCAGTGCCTTTATTGGTCAGCAGTGGATCAGCCTCTGTTTTGTTCAGGCCTTCAACTGATTGAGAAAGTTCAACCCACATTATGGAAAACATTTTCTTTTGCTGTTTACTGAATCAAATGTTAATCTTATTAAAAAACAGTCTCACAAAAACACTCGGAATAATATTTGACCAAATATCTGGGTACACCATGGGCCAGTTAACTTGACAAATAAATTTAACCATCGTACTACTTAATACTGTTTTAATGTATTTAATGTTTGAGGTCTTTTATAGTTGACTCTATCATACTTCTGTGCAGTTAAAAATATATTAAAATGTCAAATTACAATTTTTTCTGGCCATTATGCTCTTCCTAAAAAGTTATGCCAAACTGACATGTTATCATAATAATTATTTCTATGAAATTGATCAAAATAATATAAGTACATTACATTTATAATAGATTGTTAAGCATAAAATACAAAATTTTACTAGGAATTCATCTTCTAATGACATAGATAGCTGCTTTCACCTCAAATAACTCCCATATATTTGGATCAATAGTACTCAATGCAAGACTAAGAATAAGTTTGGCATTAAATCTATCCTTATGCTCATTTTTATAAATGTGAATGAAAAGGAATCTTGTTTTGAAATAGCAATGTCACTTGACTCTATGTCATATATCATTTTATCTGTATCTATATCTATGTCTATTTCTATCCATCATCAATCTCTATATCTATCTTTTGGTTGACAACTTAATTAGATTCTCTAACTCTTGAATCAAAGAATCAGAAGCCACCTCAGTGTGATAACCTGGTGTTATTTAGATTGTGACACTGCGCAAAATAATCATGCATGTGTGTTTGCCTCTCTTACTGGTTGCAAGTCCCTAGAGGACAGGAACACGTGGTATCATCTATCTTTGATTCCACAATGCTATATATCATCTGTCATATAATGGATTCAATTTAATAAAAAAATAAATTCATACGCTGTGTTTGTTTTATGGTAATTGTTATTATTTCCAAAGTCACATAAATAATAGATCTAACATAAAGCATAAGTAAGTTAGATAGATAGTAAGTTACATATTTGTAAAAATAAAAGTATTTTTTTCAAGTTTTATAGGTAGTTTTTTTTAATCCGCAGGGTAGATAGTCAGGATGGAAGGATCATGAGTAGGCTGGACTCCCATGGGCATGAGCTGAAGTTTGTTGACCAGCAGCAGCAGTCACTCACATAGAAAGATCTAGGGGAGGGGAAAACAGTTGTATACCCAGCTGTTTTTTGGTAACTCTTTACTTAGGAAAAGTATAAATCTTCTTTAAAAGTCCCTGTAGAGGGGATCCCTGGGTGGCGCAGTAGTTTGGCGCCTGCCTTTGGCCCAGGGCGCGATCCTGGAGACCCGGGATCGAATCCCACATCAGGCTCCCGGTGCATGGAGCCTGCTTCTCCCTCTGCCTATGTCTCTGCCTCTTTCTCTCTCTCTGTGACTATCATAAATAAATAAAGATTAAAAAAAATGTTTAAAAAAAAAAAAAAGATAAAAGTCCCTGTAGATTATTCAGACTGGCCATCTAGGATAACATCTCTCTTGGTTAACTTAACCCACTTCGGACTTTTAATATATCTGTAAAATCCCTTTATGATGATAACAGCTGGATTTGTGTTTGATTGAATAACTGGGTAATATTGGTTTATGCCACAGAATGGTGGATGTCTCCTTTCCATCATCCTACTCTAATCTGAGACTATCCTTTGTAGCCCATCCTATCCGGAAAAATACTAGAAAGGGAATTTTACAGAATGTAATTCAGCCTCGCTAAGTTAACAGATCAAAAAACTATCACAACTTTGATAAAGTAGATTTCGTATTTATCTTGTACTGTCTGACTTATTTCACCTGGCAAAATGCCCTCTAGGTCCATCCATGTTGTCACAAATGACAAAATCTCATTCTTTCTATGGCTGAGTAATATTCCATTATATGTATATACCACATCTATATCCATTCGTCTATCAATGGACACTCGGGTTGCTTTCACACTTTGACTTTGGTATTCATTTGGGCACATATACCTTTTCGAATTAGTGTTTTCATTTTATTTGAGTAAAAACCCAGTAGTGGAATTACTGGATCATATGGGGTTTCTATTTTTAATTTTTTGAAAAATTGCCATCCTGTTTTCCATTTTGGCCACACCAATTTATATTCTCACCAGCCGTACACAGGGTTCTCTTTTTTCCACATGCTTGCCAATACTTGCTATTTCTTTTCTTTTTGATACCAGCCATTCAGACAGGTTTGAGATATCTCCTTGTAGTTTTGACTTTCATTTCCCTGATGATTAGCGTTGTTGCTTATCTTTTTATGCGTCTGTTGGACATCTGTATGTCTTCTTTGGAGAAATGTCTCTTCAAGTACTCTGTCCATTTTTTTTTTTTAAATTTTTTTTTTAATTTTTATTCATCCATGATAGTCACAGAGAGAGAGAGAGAGAGAGAGCGCGAGGCAGAGACACAGGCAGAGGGAGAAGCAGGCCCCATGCACCGGGAGCCCGACGTGGGACTCGATCCCGGGTCTCCAGGATCGCGCCCTGGGCCGAAGGCAGGCGCCAAACCGCTGCGCCACCCAGGGATCCCTACTCTGTCCATTTTTTGATCAGACTTTCTTGGCATTGAGCTATATGTTAATTACACTTAAATTTTAAAAAATAAAGTGGATAAATCGACATATATTTGAAATTGGTAATTAAGTAATCTCTTCTCTTTCTCATTTTTGGAACAAATAGTGCCAGCTAGTTCAAGAAAGAGCTGCCTTTCTCTTTCCCTCTATTTTAGCCTGGCTCACCCAGAAAGCAAAGCCTGGAATTAAAGCCTTATAATCCCAGACCATGGAGCAGTTGAGGGGAGAAAGGCTGGAGAAGCAGGAAAGGGAGCCATCATCAAAGCCTTGTTATCAAGCAGATCCTACCTGGCATCAAGCGTAATGAATTGCTTAATCTCTTGGAAATGCTATCGGAGATGACATATAAATAACTGATTTTCAGAGGAGTCTTGCAAGCTGGGGAGGGAAAAGAATTTCTCTGACAGCACCCATCTCATATTGGTTCACCGTGGAGACCTTTTCTTCTCCACTTCCATGTAGTTAATGTGTAGTGGGCCCGCCTGATTCTGCTGTTTCTTGCTTTCAGCATCAGCAGAAAAGCTTCCAGATAAGAGACAAAAGTTTGGGCAGTGGCTTGCAGGTGATCTGAACCCTTGGAAGCAGGTTACCATGGCAGGAAGGGGCTGGAAACAGAAAACACTGAGAGTATCTGACATGTCAGGAAGACCTTCTCAGTATTATCTGCTGTTTACATGCTCCCAGAGAGCTGTCTTGTTGTTATAACTCTCTAAACACAAGGATCTAATAACCTGACTTGTATTCTTAGTGGAAATAATAATGCAAGGCTTGGAAGTGACTGTGTGCAAAGCAACCCAGCTGTGGGGAGAAGCTCACAAGTATGTAAAGCTGGTCCCCTGAGACTATGTTCCTGTCTGAGATTTTTTATCTGTGTTCCACTTCCCTCGTCCTGAACCTGGGTAGAAGCTGGGCTCTACTTCTGTATTTTAAGAAGCACCCCAGCTAAACCAAAAGAACATTTTTAGCACACAGAAGAATGAAGGGCATAGAAGAGCATAGAGCCTATGTGTGTGTGTATATACATATACACACACACACACATACATTAATTTGAAGTTGACTAAAATAACAGCTAAATAATCAACTTTATTTTACCCTTAACTCCTCACATTATCTTCCTTCAACAATTTTACCAGAGCCTCTAACAATGATACAGTTTTCCTACACTGAGGATAATGTACCCTGGGGAAGTATGATGGCCCCACATGGGCATTGTTTCATCTCTAACTCTTGGACAAAATCATAAGAAGAGACTGATTTTAGCCTGAGAAAAAAAGCAAGGCAGATGTAGAAGTTAAATTCATTTTACTTTACGATGCATTTCTTTTAATCTAGTTTGTCTCTGAGTAAGTATACTCTAAAAGGAAATTGAGACTAAGATGAAAAATTAAGAAAATTCTCTAATTCAGAACCTAAAATAAATTATCCCTATATTAGTTTGCCAGGGCTGCCATAACTAAATGCCATTGACTGGGTGGCTTAAACAACAGACATTTATTTTTGCACAGTTCTGGGTGCTAGAAGTCCAAGATTAAGGCATTAACAGTTTGAAAGGGTTGGTTTCTTCTGAGGCTTTTTTTCTGGCTTGTAGATGGCCATGTCTTCCATGTGCCTTCACATGGTCTTTCCTCTGTGCATGTCCGTTCCTAATCACCTCTTCTAATAGGAGAGAAGTCATATTTGAGTCCGGGCCTGTCTTAACGACCTTATGCTTAGTCACCTCTTTAATGGCTTTAATCCCCAAATACAGTCACATTCTGAGGTACTAAGGGTTAGGACTTCAACTTATGAATTTGAGGGAACACAATTCAGTCCATAAGAATCCCCAATTGACAAAATACCTGAATTTTTCCTTAATTTTATATATTTTGGTTTAATTTTCTGATTAAAATTGTATTCCCCCCTCATCCTTACTCAAGCTACTAATTTATTTTATTCTAGGCCTAGTTCTTAATTGTTTCAGATTGTTAAGGAAATACTTTATTAACCTTCCTGTGCCCTTGCTCTATGCCCACATGGCTAATTGCTAAATGTAGCCCAAATTGCTCTTAAACGGGAAGGCTCTCTATATCTATGTGTATCTAAGTGTATATAACTACTGATCAAGATGAATATAGACACCGGTTGTAAATAGAACTCAGTGTAATTTTTACTGTGGAACTCATTGTATTCACTCTTTTTTTAATTTTTAAAAATATTTGTTTGTTTATTGATTGATTCATTGATTGATTTCAGAGAAAGAGAGAGGGAGAGGTGTTGGGGTAGAAAAAGAGGGAGAGAAAATCCCAAGGAGATTCCCTGCTGAGCGTGGAGCTGGTGTGGGGCTCAATTTCACAACCCTGAGATCATGACCTAAGCCAAAATCAAGAGTCAGGGGCTTAACTGACTAAACCATTCAGGTGTCTCCCATTTTTAAATTTTTGTGTGTGTTTCTCCTATACCAGTTCCTGAGTTCCTGGAGGGCAGGGTCATGTCTAATTTGACCCGGACTTAGAACCAAATGCAATATTTGAAATATGCAGAGTTGTCTCTCAGTAAATGTTGAATAAAAAAAATGATCATTTAAAAATCGTATTTTAGTTTTTGCTTCATTTCAACTGATTACGTGTTGATATTCCTTTAGATGGTGTAAATCTCCTCCAGACTTTTTGGTGAGTATAGAGGAATTAAATAGTAGATCAGTTTTATTTATGTCTTTAAGAAAAGAATGTTCTCAACAACCAGATGGGAGAAAAGAATGGGATAAAAGCAAGAAGTATGAACCTTTTGAGTTTTCTGCCCTTTAATGTTCAAAGCAACTGATACTTTAAATCTATTTCCTTACTTTAAGTGCTTGAAAGTAAACGTCAATGTTTTAGGGGAGGAAGCATCTTGTTCTATTTAGAACTTCTTTTCCTGTACAGGAAGCTGCTTTTTTGCCTTTTTCTCCCTCCCAGAGAACTGGGTTGTATACCAACAGACCTCTGTCTTGTCTTTTAATATTTCCTAGCTCTTCTCACCAACTATCTGCATTTTTACTTCAGAATCAGCTGGGAAATCACAGTGGTTGGCTGAGATGTTGAAAATGCTCTCCATTTCAAGTTTCTGGTACAGATGATCAGTTCTCATAAACCATCTTCCTCTTTTGATCAAACATACCCACTAGAGGTAAGAGAGGGCCATCACTTCTCTTCGTGACACCTAGTTTTATTTTCATCATCCATCAAATGTGAGTTATATGTATTCATTGACAAAAAGATAACACATTATGTTTACACTTATGTAAAACAAATCATATTAATGTTAAAAAAAGGTTTTAGAACACAGTGTTAGCTAAGTAGACTTCATCCTGTGAGGTTGTCTGTAAATACTCCCTGGTCTGAAGAGAACTGATAAGTGAAAAATATTTGTCTTAATTTGCTGGAGATTGGTGTAGAAAAAAATAGCAATGTGAGAACAAATGTTATTAAACAAATGTCTAAATGCATCAGATATTATTAAAGACATTCCATTGAGAAAGAATAAAAATCAATTGTCATTTAAAGTCAAAATGCCATAGAAACACAAAACATCTACGTTAAAATATTCCACTCAGATAATTTTTTTCCTACAACCCAGAAATGTTAAAAGTTCAATATTTATCTCCATGTACAAGAATAGATAGATGTATTGATGTATTTTAGATGATAACCAGCAATGTATTGCTCTCAGTGAAGTAAAGAGAAATAAATACAAGAAATATATTCCCGGGGCACTGGGTGGCTCAGTGGTGAAACGTCTGCCTTCAGCTCAAGTCCTGGTCCCAGAGTCCTGGGATGGAGTCCCACATCGGGCTTCCTGCAAGGAGCACTGCTTCTCCCTCTGCCTGTGTCTCTCATGAATAAATAAATAAAATCTTTAAAAATATATATGTATATTCAAACATAGGTAAGGTTCATTTATCTTTCTGTTGATAATCTTGGCCCAGGGAATTCATGATTCCAAGCCTTTATAAAAGTCATCCAAAATTAAATTAGTTTACACAGGCTTGGAAACAAAAGAAATAAAACTGTTTAAATAACAAAAAAAAATTTGATTAAAAAATGCAAACTCATGTGTGTATGTCACATACAGAAAATGGATATCACTGCCTGTGATACCTTGTATTTATAAACTTATTTCATAAATATTTTTAAAAATAATAATGTTAAACTTACTATGGAGGTATTACTCTACCCCCTTTATATGCAAAAAGATTGAGGTTCGAAAAGGGTAAGTCAATAGTCCAGGATCACATACTAGAAATAGAAGAGCTAAACTCGAACTCCATCTTCTGAATTTACTATATCCAGCTCTCTCTCATGAGTGGCAGCTAAAATATTTGTTTTTAACTTCTAAAATTGGAAATCATCCTCAGAATATGGTAACAGCAAATGTCCCCTTAAATATTTCGAGCATCTTTGCCAACTGGCAATCTTTACCTTTACTCATCCCCCATACTCTTGCCTCATTCATCGTTTCATCAAATCATAGGGCTAAAAGAGACCCAAATCTCTTTTTGTTTATGAGAAAACAGAGCCTCAGAGAAACAGAACTATTTGTTCTAGATAATTGAGGTAATTGTTGGAAAATTGCAAATAGAATTTAATTTTTCAGGCCCCGTTTGCATGATCTTCTTATTCCATTCCTAGTTAATCATGTAATCATTCAAAAGTATTTATTGAAAATGTGTTCACTGAGGTGATAGAACAATTTTTTATCATTTTCTCTGACTCCTAGATATCACCTAATTCAGCTGGAAAGATATAAAGATATAACATAATTAATCAAATTATTTTAATTGACCATAAGTTCACTGACATACTTCAGAGCAAGGAAAGATCAATGCATGGTGTGGTGGGAGAGGAATCCTAAGTGAGGGATGCTGGGTCTTAACTATAAACCCTTCATGATGGGTGGAATTCTGGTAGGAGGTGGGGGAAAAGAATATTTTAGAGGAGGATAGCAATATGACCTTAATCTGCATGCCATGAACTTTTTATAGATGCTCCATCGAATTGTGAACTACTTATTAAATTCATTATGGCTGCAAAATACAGGCTTTGGTGGTTACTGTTGGATGGGATGTTGAGCTGAGCAGGGCAGAGTAGACGAGATGCTGAGCAGTGTATTAAGGATGTCAGAGGTGTAGCTCAATAGTAAGCTAATATCAAGCAAAGACTGATTTTTTTTTCTCACACTTTTAAAAGCTTTGTTTTGTGAAAACAGAAGAGAGAACAATCAGGGAAGGAAGTGGTTCCACTCAAACAGCAGCAGTGTACAAGACAACTGAGTAAAAGGAAAAAAATGGCTATGTCTTCTTAAAGATGCACCAAGCCAAGGGTGATTATCTAGTCATTATTGATGACTTGTAGTTCCTATAAAGGCTCCATCAAAAATACTAATTTCTAGAACTTGGCCGAAAAAACAAATATTTGTTGATCTAACAGGAATGTCCACAATGACTATCAGTAGTCAATCAAGAGATTTGCCTGGTTGAAGTGATGACCCTGAATTGACATGGAGAGAGAAATCAACTACCACCCAGATTGCAGAGAGACAGACAAGCATATTTACCAGACTTTACTGAGATTTTAGTTGCTTTGGGGAAAATTTAAGTTAAAATGGAATTCAGTATTATTTCTTTTCTTAAGTTTCCTTTAGAGAGAGAGAAAAAAAAGAGAGACAGCGAGCGAGCAAGGGGTCAAGCAAACCAAGAATAAATCACTGAATATCTAACACTGAAAGAAATGAGATAGAGATCCTACCTGGCCTGCCTTTGAACCCAGAGCTTGTTACCTTGTCAATCAGATCTTTTAAAGAACATTATCTCTGTCGACAGGAATCATGTACCTTAAATGGATGTATAATTTTCCTATGCTTGACATGGTCTAAAGATCAAAAGAAACTGTAAAACTCCAAAGAACAGAATTTAAATAATGAAATGGAAACAATAGTAGTGACATGAAGAACCTAAAAGGACTTCAGTTTTATTAGAATCACAGAAACCCAGTAAACCAGTAAGTAAAGAGAAGCCAGGTACAAATAAAAAGTAGAGAATAGACGAAGGTGAATTTGATGCAAGACAAAGAAAATGTATGCATTTAAAATAATCAAAGAATATTATACATTATTTTACAAACTATATTCCAAAATACATTAGGAATCAAAAAGGATTCTAGTAGGGTGAAATTGGAAAGTTATCATGATTATAGATAATTTATACTCATCTAAATAAAATACGAATTACAAATACTCAAAGAACTCTACGGTTTTTCAATACTGTGAATTTTTAGTCTACTTTGTAAAAGTATGGACAACAGATAAATATCTTGACAAAATTAAGTAACACAATTTCTAGCGTTTAGAACATGCTGTGATTAATAGCTGTTTCAGCTAAGTTCATTTTGCTGAAAATGTTCTTAGAAAAATACTTGACTGGAAATAGGTTCATAGCTGAATTCTTTTTAATAAATTAAAGGAAAGACTTGTATTTTAAAATAGAATGAAGAACTCATATGACAAGAATTTTATTTAAAAGAGGTTGTAATAATTTTGAGGTTAAAAAAATCGATGAAAATTTGAATCTGGCAACAACCTGGCAAAAGAAGTAATGGATATTTGTGAAGACATAAAATAAAAATATAAAACTAAAACAATAGAAAATGTGTGTCAAGTAAAAATGTAAAGGCAGAAAAAAAAAGATTGCCACATTTTTTATTCCTAAATTGGAGTAAAGGAAATTGGTGGTGGTGGTGGTGGTGGTGCAGTGTATGTGTGTGTGTGTGTGTGTGTGTGTGTGTGTGTGTGAGAGAGAGAGAGACAGAGAGAGAGAGAGAGACAGAGAGACAGAGAGAGAACCAAAAGGAAAAACAACAAACCATTCAGACTTTGTGGCTACATTTAAAATGATGGCAAATTGATCCTTCAAGCTCAATGATAATAGGACCATGGGGTTTTAAATGGAAACCCATACTCTGTAGGGTCACAAACTTTCTTTCAAGTTTGACATTACACAGTCATGGATCAGTAGTGCTGTAAAGACTTGGCATTATGTAGCTTATTATGACAGATTCATCAAACCATGGATCAAATCACACCTCCAGTTTTTAAGCCCAACTTTTATATTTTATATTTGTATTTTATATTTCATGTTCTATAAAATGTAGATGTGATGTTGGGATACTAGGTGATCTGGAGATACCTCTCAAATAATTCCAATAAACACAGTGTGCAGTAGTTTTATGAATCCTAATATACTCAAAATAGAATGAAGTTCAAAAGGAATTTGAAGAATAAAAAAAAAAGGGAAAAAAATAGAGTCCATAAAATGGAGTCAATAAAATGATTATGATGCAAGGGAATAATAAGAAAGGTAGGAAAGAAAGGGTATATAGGTACATGGGAGACAGACTTCCAAGAGTGTGAAAAGACAGATTTTGAGTGCAAAGCAGTGGGATACTGGTGACTGGTATAAAAAGAAGCAAAACAGAGTGGGCTGGTAGATTCAAGTGGATCTTCCCTGAACCTATTTGATTGAAATTAGAACCCAGGGTAAGTTTCGGTAAAAGACAATGTGCTTTCCTAAACTGGCTTCACGCATGTATTTCTTAAAATCTGTTGATCTCTGCCTCTGAGCTTGCTAATTGTGAAAAGGAAGGGACATAAGATGAACGAGAAAAAGACGTCCCAGAGGATAGTTGCTTATTTCCCCCTTTCTGGCATCTACCATTACCCATGCCTTTAATTGACCAACTAACTGGGACATTGGGGTAATGGCAGGATGCAAAACCACATGAGTTAAAAAAAAAAAAAGAAGGAAAAAAAGAACAGGAAATCATTTTCAATATCTCAGTCTTAGGTGACCAGATTGCTTCATAAATAAATCTTATGATAGAAGAGACAATTTGAAGCTTGACTCCTTGAAACACTTTTCAAATGATTATTCTTGACTCTTTGCCTGAACCTGCATAGGCTAAAATACTCCAAGCAATTGCTTCGGGTTGCCTGCAATCATTCCTGGCTAAAAATAGATAAGATTGGTGCAGCGGTGTACTGATATTCTACTTCTATGTTAATAGGGTTGGTTATAAACAAGAAAAAATACTCCCAAAGCCAGTGTTTTCACGTTATAGAAAACCAGGCGAATCTCAGTCTAGACACATAACTACTATACTTTCCATTTCAACTTCTGACTCTTCCAATCCAGTTGACTATCAGGTTGTCTTTGATAAAGTGGTGTTGCTAGGCAACAAGGGTAGTCAGTGCTACTCGTGGGCCCGAGGAGCTGCCACTGTGCAAAAAGAAAGCATTTACAAAACCTGTATTTGAAAAAAAACAAAAACAAAAAACCTGTATTTGTCTATAAATATCTAGTCCCTATCGCTGTCTTCTTGCTGAGAAGCACAAATGATAGCAAAGTCTATTGATAATATTTAACAGATGAATATTGGATTTCGATGAAAATGATTCTGAGGAGTCCAAGGGCTTTACAGACAACAAAGGAGACCATTCCACACACACACAAATAATAATCCGTGGCCTAGAGACAACAAAGAATTACATAAAATCAGAATTTACTTTGGAAGGTCAGAAAATCCGGTTGTCTATATTAGAAGTCATCCACAGAATAAGATGTTGAGGTTTGGCCAATTTAAAAGTATTGTTAGCGTAGTGGGAATTCTCCATCTGTCCACCTGAGAGAAAGTACGCAAGGGCAACACAGAGTTTTAATTCTAGATGCTATCTGCTTGCATTTTAAAATTTCTGCCGGTGTTTTCCTACCACTGTGCATTGTGTATTCCTTCCTGCTCTTTCGGAGATGATCCTATCCTGTGCTACCTTCAAAATTTACCTTACTAAACTATCAGATCAAATACTAATATGTCATTACTTATCCTTTTGGATATCCTTGCCACTTCTTTCACCTGCCAATATTAATGGGCTCTTTTTGGAGGGGGGTGGTGTATTTATGTTAGGGTCAAGGGTATTTTTAGAAAAAAAAATCATACAAATTAAAGTCATTATCTTCAATGCGTTGAGGTACATTTTAATTGACTTTTGCTTTATGTTCTGTGAGTCTCGCTTCCATATAGTTCAGGTGATTATTGTCCTCACTTCCATTGGTCTGTTTTATCTGAGGCCATTAATTTTCCCACTTCAGCCTCTACCACCTTTTGGAACCCAATCTGATGTGTTTCATGTATGACTTCAGTATGGATAAAATCTCAAAAACTATCTATACTTATATCTATATGAATGTTTCAAGTGTTCTGCTTTGCTTTTTAAAGATGATATTGTGAAAAAAATAAATAAAGACGATATTGTGTTATATTCTTCTTTTCATCGTCACTCTTTTTTCCACCCAACATGATGCATTTGGTGCCCACTCAGGGAGATGTAAGACACGCATATCAACTTCAGTGATTTGATTGCTGCATAATATACTGTTATGTATTTCCACTGTATCAGCTTTTTTTCAGCCCTGGGCGTGATCCTGGAGTCTAGGAATCGAGTCCCACATCGGGCTCCATGTGTGGAGCTTGCTTCTCCCTCTCTGGGGTTTCTGCCTCTCTCTCTCTGTGTCTCTCATGAATAAATAAATAAAATCTTAAAAAAAATATTGGTTGTTTTCTTTGGTTCTGTGCATATGTTCCTGTATCAGGAATATACTTTTTATTACTATGGTATAATATGCATTAAAAAGTGATAAAGTAAGTTCTCCTCTTTCCCCTCCTTTCTCCAAAATATCTAGAAGGAAAACAATATTCATTGGCCACATTTTTTTAATTCAATGTAAAATTTGATATATTTGAACTACACTGAGACACAATATATAAAAAGAACTTTATCATCTACTTTACTGAATGCCAGTGCAGAACTGGGCTCTTAGAACCACTAACACTTGGTCTTTGATATGTGTTAGAAATAGAGATTGGCAGCAGTACGTTCATGTTTCATGCACAGATTGTCATGTATCTCGAAACTCAGCCAGCGACATAATCCTAAAGAAGCTTCATGTTGTCCATCACTGCTCAGAACTTAGTGTGAGATGGAGCGTTCATTAACATGTAGTGAAAATCCTTTTTAATACTCTATTTCCTCTCTCTGTTGATCCTACTCCTCATTTTACCTCTACCAGCAAAAAAGTACAGATGGTCCTGACTTAACTATGGTTCAGATTACATTTTTTTTTTTTTACTTTATGATGATGTGAAAGACCATAGACATTCAATAGAAATTGTACTTTAAATTTTGAATTTGGATCTATTTCGAGGCTAGTGACATGTGGTATGATCCTCTCTCATGATGCAGGCCAGAGACAGCAAGCCACAGCCCCCAGCCAGCCACACAATCGGGAGGGTGAACAATTGATATACTTATAATCATTCTGTCCCCATACAGCCATTGTGTCTTTTGCTTTCAGCACAGGATTCAATCAATTACATGATATATTCAATACTTTATTATACAATAGGTTTTGTGTTAGATGATTTTGCTCAACTGTAGGCTAATGTAAGTATTCTGAGCACACTTAAGTAGGCCTAGGCTAAGCTATGATGCTCAGTAGGTCAAATGTATTGAATGCAGTTTCAATTTATGACGAGTTTACCAGGATGTAACCCCATGGTATAATAGTCAAGGAAGTTCTATATATGAACGAGTTTAATAAGTGTGAATTTGTTACACATTATATTTTCCAATGTAAAAAATCTGTTTTGTAAATAATAATAATAAATTCTTATACTTGTACAATGTTTCATAAGTTTATACAGTAGGACCTTTATTTCTTGCTTGCTTTTAATGACAAAACTCTGACTTGGGTAGAAGAATTATTATTATCCCAAATTATAAATGAATGACCTGAGGCTTAGTGTGTTTCTCTTACTCTTCCTAGATCATACAGCTGAATGAAAGGCAAGAACAGAATTGGACCTCAACTCTCCCCACTTTTAGCTTGCTATGCCACATGACCCAAGCCACGTTCTGATATCATTTCATTACTTATATTGGCAGAAAAGCCTTGTCTATTTTAGTATATCATGTGAGAAACATGTACAAGCCACAGTTGAATACATCTGAATCTACTATAGGTTGCAGTGCACAGAGCTTCTGAGTAAAAAAGTAATCATGAATAATGATTTTAAGCTTGATTTATAGAAGAATACTCAGACAACCTGGATTATGGTGCAAGAGCATTAATAATCCTCTATTGGCAGTATTATTCTAATATTACCAAGTATTCATTCTCCTTATATCCTTTTTCCCTCCTGGCTCAGGTTATATCATTATAAGTTTTCTGTATTTGAACAATTATGCCAGACCTAGTTGGCATGTATAAAAGCTTTCGCTTGTGGACAAAAGTTGGCAAACACATGTTGTGAGACAAATGTAAGAGGTACTATGGCATTTGTGAGGCTCATAATATTAGAAACATATGATCACTGATGGCAAACAGACTAAGAAAAACTAAAAATGTGCACAACATGCCTCTGATTTTCTAAAACTGTGATGTGGGAAGATTGGAAAGCCTTGATTTGTTGCCTCTTTATATATATATATATATATATATATATATATATATATATATAAAATTATCTCCACATTTTTTGAAAAAAAAAGAAAAGCTTATATTGTCTGAAACATACTGAAACACTAGATGAAAGAACACTTAAAGGAGCAGATCACGCTACCTGCTTTTTATTTATTTTTTATGATAGTCTATAAATTAAGGGATCCAGAAATATAGGTGAATGACCATGCAAGACAACATGTGCAACCTACTGAGAGAACCTAGCAATTGTTTTTATCTGTTTCAAGTGAACTGCGTTAAACATTACCGGTATCTTGTAAGGATCAGATCAGGTTAGGTCTGCAAATCTGCAAATCTGCAAATTCTGCAAATCACTCAATCTTGAAACTATAGTTCTCTCCAAATGGTTCCTTTCTCCATGTTGATCTCCCAGGGATGAGTCCTGGCTCCGCACCTCTGCACTAGTCGCTCATACTCTCCATTATTACATCATTGTCTTAATAACCGTTACCCATAGTAGTTCTGCGTCCTACTAATATGTTGGGTAATGTAGCCTCCTGACAAATCTTACCACAACACCTGCAATCTATTTTATATATTACTGTCATATTAATTCTCATCTAGAACAAGTCCACGGAAGACTTTCCCTTCCCTAATTAAGATTTGCAAGCCTGTAAAAAGCCCAAGGATGGATTTTGTGTAGGCTGTTTTTTTTTATGATATGCCTCAGGTATATATGGATGCATTTTATTTGATCACTAGCCTCCACACGATATGAGGGCAGGGTGCATTTTTAATTGCCTTTCCTAGCAACTGTAGTTCTTCAACCTTGAGTGTTTTATTTGTGTCCTAAGCAAGATTAATCCATCTACATCTTGGTCAAGATTAATTTGCTTCAACTTTTATTATATTTAAGTATTTGGCAGGAGGGCATAGCCCAAGGTATAGCAATGGGAAAATGAGGAATTTACAGGTATTCTTTCCTTTGCACATTTCTCTTATGCATAAATTTCAAGTAACACAAGTCTTCCTGCAATACTGCTCAACTTTCAGTGATCACTGTATTAACTGTCAGTGACTGTATTAGATTCAAACTTAGCTAACTCTTAGTGCATAAGTCATGATGTAAATAAAAAATGCCATCATGATTGAGGACCAATCACATCAGTACTTTCAAAGTCTGTCATTGATTGGTCACTGCACATTTGTAATTTGGTTCACCCACATGCAGCAAAGGGTATCATTGCATTGCTTCTTTGTCTCCTGGTTGTAAACTCACATGACATTTACAAAAATGAATGATCAAAAAAGAAAAATTGTCCAACAAAGATCAAAGCAGAGCAAACAAATGAATGATGGTGCTGGAAGTAAAACGCAAAGTGGGCATAAATGGAGTTATAGAAGAAGTGACTGACCATGAGAATGTTGACATGACCTAAGAGCCTCCATCCAAGAGCCTAGATGTGTAGCCAGGAGAAATTAGTAATGGGGAAGTGATTGACATAAATGGAGGAAGTGATTGTGACCAAAAGGATGAAGGCATCCTAGAGGATACAATGCTGGCAAAATACTTCATATTAAAGGAAGGCTTGAAAATATTTCACAATATTGAAAGTACAAAGGAGAAAATCCTGAAAGCATATTCAGAGTTGGAAAGAAATATGACAACTCTTCTCCAAGGCTTAGAAAAGATGGTAGCTCTGTGCCCTGCTACATGACAAGAAGGAAAGCATTGTTCAAAGAACCATTCTTGATACGTTTTTTTTACAAATAAATAAAACACTCTAATTCTAAATATTCCAATTGTTTAAATCACAGTGGGTTAAGTAAATCATAATTTGCCCTTGTTTTAATTTCTGAGATATATTTAAAACTGACACAGAGTTTTTAATATTTAGAAAAAATTTCTATAGGTCACAGAACAGTTAGAATTTTCCCCTTGGATTGTTATTAAGATCGCTTTGCACAGTTTCAGTTTATATGGTCATTTTCATAGTTCCACACAACTGTGCACAGCCAGAACATATATACGCATACATATAAACATACACATGTATATGTGAGTGCATTTGTATGTTTGCAGTGGTGGCATATGTGTATGTTTGGTGGTATTACATCCAAATTATAGGTCACTACAAAGAAATGACATTAAAAGCAATATTTTTTAGCCAAACGACTATACTATCCAAATTTAATTGGAGTTACGCAGAACTTATCTTTTTATTCAAATGTTTTTCAATAGACTTTTATTTTATTTTATTTAAGATTTTATTTATTTATTCATGAGACACACGCACACAGAGAGAGAGAGAGAGGCAGAGACACAGGCAGAGGGAGAAGCAGGCTCCTGCGGGGAGCCTGATGTGGGACCTGATCCTGAGACTCCAGGATGAGACCCTGGGCTGAAGGCAGGTGCCAAACCACTGAGCCACCCAGAGATCCCCTTCAATAGACTTTTAAAGCATTTATACAGCCAAATACAGAGCTCATATCGTTCTGACAAGCTTACCTCAACCTCTCTGGCAGACACACACCATACGGCAGTATAGCAGTGAACACTCTGGTCCTCCTATTGAAAAGAATAGTAAATGGTTTTGGTGGACAGTGTAATTCAGCTGCTCATGTAAAAATACTTTAAGTGTGATCGATGGCCTCCTAGAACTAGGTTCCTTAGCATATTTCTCCTGCTATAATTTTGTATCTTGATTGTCTTGTATATTATAGATACGAACAAACCATATTCAATAATGGAGTGTATACTACAATCCACTGTGCAACTAAAACTGAATTTTTCCCTTGATATTGAGACTTTGCAGAGCAACATGTTGCCAAACTTTATTTTCAAGGGTAAGGCGACCAAATGTTATTCATCTGTGTATGCATATGCCTCTTGAAAACAACACAAAACAAAACAACAAAGACAAACAAACAAAAAGCCTCTTATGGTACTCGAAATCTTGCCCACAAATAGGGTGAATACTTTTTAATCAATGAATTGGAGAAAGGAATGTTCAAATTATTCAAAAATTCTTAGTAACACAGTTACTGTACACGTCTTCAAAGATTAGCAAGTTTCACAGAAATGGGGCCCAATAGCATTGCTATCATTATAATTTTCAATGATTTAGAAGATATTTCAAGTTGTTCTTCATGAAGAATGGCAATTGTACACTCCAGGAAATGCAATGCTGATCAAGGGGGATTTCTGACTAAAGGAAAAAAAAATCACCAGATATCAGAATTTTCTGCAAATATAAAAATGTTCTTTCATTTGAAGTAACTGCTATTTCAATGATTTATGTGGTTAAGGAGATTTTGCCCAACTGTCATGAGAAAAGACAAAAATTATTCAACAGGGTCAGACTCATTCTTAGGCCACATGGGGTTCTAGTGTGCTCTAAGGAGGCTTCCTCTCTAATATCCTTTAAAAAGTGACATATTCCCCAACCCTAGCACTTATTAACTCATTCTTAACCTGTCCTTCTTCAAGTTATCATCCAAATGTGGTTGAATTTTAGTTAGTATCAATACCTGACAGCAAGAAGATCCATAAATAGATCTCTCTGTAAAATATATTTTCATAATTTCTACTTAATTTATCTCTTAAGGTTTCAAGGGATAAGCCCTGATTTTCATATTTCAGACCTGCTAAAGGAGCTTCTGCCTTTTCCAAACACGTCATGGCAGCAATCATATCCTACTTGATACCTAGTTTAAAAATAAGCGATTTACTAAATTTATGGTTCAGCTATTGAAACTAATTCTGATTTACACTTTTAACATTCACCTTGACAAAGCCCAGAAAAGCTGAATTTGTTATGAAGCAGTCAAGAGTTGTCATAAAGAATTGGAGTCAGCAATCCTGCCTCCATTGATTTTTAGTCGGATGATAATTATTAAATTACATGAGCTCTGTGCTTCACTGTTTCTTAATCCATAAAATGGGTATTACAGTAATGATTTATACACTGTAGTGTTGAAAGGATTAAATTAGATGATACATCTTTTTATACCTGGTGGCATAAACACTAATACATTATCAACTATTATTTGAACAACAATGATATAACTTACCAAATCTGGAAGTTTTGTCTGGGACAAATGTTAAACCAGACAGTACGTGGGACTTAGAATACAATTGTCCCAGACTATGATGTATGGTGACCCATTATTATTATATTGTTTTAATTACCTTTACTTAAAGCAACCGTGACCAATCTTTCTACTCACCCATTCTTTTTGTTTGTGTCTCCCAAGCTATCCAAGAGGACAAATATGAAAACTGACAGATGGTATTAGGAATGAAATGGGATGGCTATAATGTATGCAAAATCTCCCTGGACACTTGGTAAGGCAGTCAGTTACCGGAGTGGGTCTCCCCAGCAGTACTATGGACATGATGATTGGCATAGCTCAGTAGATCATATTGGGTTCAAATATGGCCAGCCCATTTTCTCTACCTGAGTCATTTATCATCAACCTTCCTATTCTTTTCAAGGCCTTAACTACCATTACTTTTAGTTGCACATGTTTAGGGCTGTGGAAGTCCGGGTGTAAGTCATGGTATGTTGAATTCTGATAGTTATGTGTTTTTCAACTAAATTCAATGGTTCTTGTGGAAGTAATTTTTCAAAGTGAAATAATTCTTATCCATAAGCCCCATTTTGCTCTTCAGATTAAACATGTTCTTGTTTTTTATAGCTACAAACTCTAGAAACATGATGGCATTTTTCTTCCTGGAGCTAGAAAAATGTAATAAGAAAGCAAGCACATTTATGCAACAATGGTGCTAGCAGCTGGATTATGTCAAAATTCCTTCATTTATTACTTCAGATTTACCAACAATTATGGATATTTTTTAAGCCAGATTTCAGAGTTATACATATTTTACTTCTATAATTAGAGTATACTCCAAACAGATGGATTAAGAAAATGAAACCATACACTCATGAATGACAATTGAGGGCAACTGGGGGCCAGTGTACAAGATACTAGGGCCGCCTGAAATTTCCTCCAATATACCAAGTTTTGGAGTTGAAACATGACAATTATATTTTCCTGACTAGTAGTAAGAATCGTTTCCATTACTATAATAGGCTTAGTGCAAGACTGAGACAAAGGGTACTTAGGCATCAGCTAGTATTTTAATTTAACCTCTCCAGGGTTCAGCATTCTCTCCTTAAAATAGGAGAAATAGAATAGGTAATCTTCAGGATGTGCAGTTTATCTGTAATTCTGTGCCTCTAGGGCCTTCTTCCGAATTTAGGAGAAACTAGTCATACTGTAGAATAACAAGTCTTTCAGGTGCATGGCACATAAGAGAAAATTGAAGGAAGAGAGAGAAACTTTTTTATAAGAGTCAAACCAAGGCCCTTTGTATTCCTACAGCATCCCCACAAAATTGTACCTGTGCTCAGAAATGTTTGCTTAAGATCAGGAATTCAAGATATTTATTTATAAGTAAGATCAGGGTCAATGGTGGCCACAGTTTGGCACTTGTCCTGAGTTACTCTTAGTACTAAGCACTCCACTACATGGCTTCTTTTGTGTGTGCAAGAGAATACTTCCCATTTCAGAAGCCTGGTGTCCCTTAGAGCCACTCAATACTTCTGCCTGTCTTTCTCAGGTTAGCTCATTACACTGTTAGTTATAAAGGACAATGCACTTGGCAGTAGACAGTCTGTAGTTCACAGCAACATGATGAATTTAGCTTTAATGGAAGAATTGATGAGGTCGATTTCACCTAGGTTGCAATAAGGTTGGTCCTGCTGGGTTTTAGAAGACTAAGAAGAGAGGGGACCTCTCTTTCCTTTGCAGATTTTAATGTATCCTTTTCTTTAGACCCCTGATCTAGGAGACAAAGCTTTCCTTTTATTGTTGAATAATGTCTGACGCTCTAGCTATTTCGTCAAATGCCATCATTCTGACCTGTCTTTCAGAATCACTAGATGTGTGGCACTTATCCTGCACATATTTTTGAATTCTATTTAAATGGCATGACAATAGAATTTCTTATGGCTCTAAGTTTTTGTTCACACCCTCCGCAGATCCTCATATTAGTAAAGAATTTAAACAAGCAATTGGAGATCTATTCTTTAGAAATGAGCCTCAGATATGTGAGTCATGAGAGGAGAAAGTCAAGTCATGATTTCATCCCCAGATACCTATCAAGGTGAAGAAAAACAGGACCAAGTTGTACTAAGGTCCAGGCCAAAGAGATTCCAGAGGAGGTTACTCAGTGTCTGCCAAGACCATAGAGTTTCATCACATGCTCCACGAGGAATACTTAAAATTCAAACTAGAGGAAATTTTAATATGATTGTAGCTACAGAACAAATATTTTATACCTCCAAGAATAATATGCTTTTTTGGTGAGCTGACATATTCTGGCCTGATTTCTTGCATGAAAAAGCTCAAATTTCAGTACATTAAATTTATGATGCCATTTGGGCCTGCCAAAGGAACTTAAAAAACAGACACATGATGTCCTAAGCTGAAATCTTGTTTTTAAAACCAACCTCATTTTGTGTAAAACTCGGCTATGTCCTTTGGTTAAAAAAAAAAAAAAAAAAAAAAAAAAAAAGCTACTCAGCATTTACCCCCTTTCCAGAACAAGGAGCTAAGGTCCATTTTCTAATTGGCTGAGAATATGTAATTTTATCCACTACACGTTAGACTGCAGTTTGATGCCCAATTAGATGTTTCATTAAACTGCATGTTCCATGAATTTGATTCTATGTCTATTTCTTTCCTTCTTGCCAAGTACAGCAACCTTGAAATACTTGCCTATTATGAAATTGTGCTCTGCATAATAATTCTCAAAGCAAACCAAATTTAAACTGGGCCAGTCTTTTTTTTTTAATCTCTCTTTTTATCAAGAATATCATCACCTTAGTAAAAATAATAAATTTGATTTGGGTCAAAGTACCAACATGAGGCCCCAAGACTGGGAAACTTTTCATGGTATATATGAAGTAAAAGCTACCAGACTTCCTGGGATCCCTAGTCATACGCTGTGGAATGTTTTTGTTTCTCCTTATGCAGTCTTAGGAGCCTTGGGGGTATAAAATTTTTATGTCCTGGAAAGCCTTAAGAGCTAGAAAATATTGCTAAAGTGGAAGTCACTAGGCCTGGGGGAAAGAATAGTGACATGGAAAAAAGCCTAAATAAAACATTTTCCTTTTGTTGGATATTTGGAGGGATTAGGATAGGAATACCAACACCAAAAGAAATGGTATATGCATCAATGCATCAGATTAAGGAGAACTCCTGGGTTTTTTGAGCTGTCACATAGTTTTGGGGGGATCTGACTAACTTGGAGGTCTCATAATTTTACTGTTGCTTGTTGCTAGCTGAGGGCCTAGCACAGTGCCTGACATAATAGTGTGTCCTTACTAAGTGGTTGTTATATCTCTTTGGTACATTGACCTTCTATTTAGTTTTAAAAAGGATTTTTTATTTATTTATTTGAGAGAAATATGGCAGGGGCAGAGAAAGAGGGACAAGCAGACTCCCTGTTGAGTGGTACTGGGGATGGGGCTCCATCCCAGGACCCTGAGATTGTGACCTGAGCCAAAGTCAGATGCTTAACTGATTGAGCGACCCAGGTGCCCTAATATATGTTGGCCTTTATAAACTATTAAGTTTATAATATTCTTAGTGTTTCTCATGATGTTTTCACTTTATTATTTTTTAATTGAAAAAATAATAAATAATAAATAAGAGTTGACATACAATGTTACATTAGCTCATTAGTGAGCTCTTGTCAAACCAAACTCTGTAGTGGTTTGACAAGTCTATGCATTATGCTGTGTTCACCACATCTGTCACCATACAGCACTATTGTGGTACCATTGACTATACTCCCCATGCTGTGCCTTTTATCCCCGTGACTTATTTATTCCATAACTGGACGTCTGTGTCTCTCACTCCCCTTGACCCATTTGCCCATTCCCCCATCCCTCTCTCCTCTGGCAGCTATCAGTTTGTTCTCTGAATTTAGTCTGTTTATGCTTTTTGTTTGTTTTGTTCTTTAGGTTCCACATATATGTGAGATTTTATGGAATATGTCTTTTTTCTGACTTATTTCACTTAGCATAACAACCTCTTAGTCCATCCGTGTTGTCACAAATGGCAAAGTCTCATCCTTATTTATGACTGAGTAATATTCCTGTGCATGTGTGTGTGTGTGTGTGTGTGTGTGTAGGGGTGTGTGTGTGTGTCTTTATCCTTTCATCTATTAAGGACATTTGAGTTGCTTCCATGTCTTGGCTACTGTAAATATTGATGTGATAAAGGTAAGAGTGCATAGATCTTTCAAATTAGTGTTTTCATTTTCTTTGAGTAAATACCCAATAGTGGAATTACTGGATCATACAAGGTTTCTATTTTTAATTTTTTGCGGAACTTCCATATTGTTTTCCATTTACATTCCAACACACTGATTTACATTCCCACAGTACATGGGTGTTTCTTTTTCTCCACATTCTCACACATTCTCATCAACACTTGTTATTTCCTGTCTGTTTGGTATTAGCCATTCTGACAGGTGTAAGGTGGTAACTCATTTGTGGTTTTGATTTCCATTTCCCTTTTGATTAGCTGAGTATCTTCGCATATTTCTGTTGGCTATCCACGTGTCTTTGTTTATTCAAGTCCTCTGATACTTTCACTTTAAATTCTATTGGAACTTATGTTGAAATTGTTATGCTGTTTTTTTAAAATTATTGTATTTTTGATATATATTTTCATTATTTGATTTTCATACTTTCTGTTTCTTGTTTTATTTTTCTTACTAACAATATACTGTGGAATCTTTTTTTTAAATGGACATAAGTCACTTTATCTTTTGATTTTTTTACCTCTTTATATTTAATTCTTACCTATTTATTAGTTTCAATTACTTTTATATCTACTATCTTATTTTGTATTTATGTGTGTGTGTGTGTGTGTGTGTGAGAGAGAGAGAGAGAGAGAGAGAGAGAGAGAGAGATTTTGAACCAGCCAGAAAATACCAGTCAAAATTTATGACTACAATGAAGTGATGCCTTTTTTAGGCTGTCCTGCTGGCAGTGACTGGCTCAACTCAGAGCAACATGAGAAAGAGAACAAAACACAAGAAGAATGCTCTCCAAACTAGTACACTTTAGTTGTCTCTTTCTTTTGTATATGGGGACTGGTTCCACATTTTATCTTTCATAGCTTTTAAGTTTTTCCTGTGAATGCCTTAGAATCAATGATTTTCTATCCCGACTCCATATTATAACCACCGTGGGAATATTTAATAAATACTAATACCAATCTGACTTCATTGGTCTAAGATGAGATCTGCAAATTAGTATGTTTTCCTAACGTCCCCTTGAGGATTCTAATATGCAACCAGGGTAGAGAACTACCGTGTGACAAACATCACCTTGCGTGATATCCTCATGCTTGCCTAGCCCAAGGAACAAAAGCCTATTCCTAAGGTATGTGCTCTTGTAGGAGAGGTTCAGAAGCTTCTTCCATGTGGAGAGCTGTTTCTTGGTCAATGAGTACCCAGAGTCCCAGACTGAAATAATAGCTCAGACATTATTTATGAGTACAGTGGAGACAGTGCGGTCTTGCTCAGACCTTTTGCTAGGAACTTCTGCTGGATTGTCTTCAGCTAAGGCAATTTGAAGAGATGGGTTTAATGCAAGAAGAACTTTCTACCTGGGCTCATACTGTCTTTTCCTGGACCCCTCCCACTCTAGGCTCCTCCTTTCTAACCTCCTTCTTTCAAAGTCTCTCATAGTATTTTCTTTTAGGTGCCCAGTAAAGCTTGAAGTCCTGTCAACCTATCCTATACTTTCTCTAATGTTGAATGCTTGGTTTGAGATCACCATTTTCCTTTAGTTCATTTTCCCTTAGTTCACCTGCTGTCGTAGGTTTGCATGTGTAAATGTCTTCTAGACTAAACTATAATCTTCTTGAGGCCAGAACCTCTATCTCTATCTTGTTCACTTCATGCTCAGAATGAGGCTTGGCTTGGTGCATAAATTATCTTTATGCATTTCTGTTATTTTCAAATATTGAAGCTTTCCATCTTTTTTTTTTTGAAGCTTTCCATCTTAAACAGGTTTCATCTTATAAGTTAGAATACAAAATTTAACGAAACATTGAGAAATAACCCACACATTAGCTCAAATGATTTTTAAAAATCATTTAGTAGGAAGTGTGGCTCTAATTTAAATTTTGTTGTGGCTTCTAGACAGTTAAAATGGGCTTCTAGTCTTAGCGTGCTGTGATTACTGTTGACACAAATTGATTTGATTTTAGCTTGTGATATTTTAGCTTTTGAGCTTATTGCTGCATACTACTAAAAGTATACTACTTTTATAGTGTCTAAAGTTCTGGCAGCAAAGAGGACCTTGTAGAAAAAGTCAAATAGTTGAGGGTGTTTTACTACACCTTGAGATACAGAAAGGGAAAAATAAGGCCAAATGTAGAAGGAATAAACGAAGTGTAGGGTGCCAGAAGCCTCAGGAAACAGGATCTGATGCCTTCAATTAGTCACAGAATATGAAGAGGGAAGGTCGTAGAGCACAGTAAACAAACCATCTTGCAATGGGCTTTGGAGTAAGCCTGGAGTCAATTTCATGCCTGAAGTTGTGGAAGTTGTCCTTGTGGAAGAATCTGCCTGAGAGGAGTCTATGTCTGATAGGAGAAAGGGGAAGAAGAAAAACCTAACTGGGCTTATGAGCAATTTAGTAAACAAACCAAAGGAAGGCAAAGGGGTGAAAGAGAGAGTCCGTAGTACTTTCCATAACTAAATGATCTTTGGGGAGAGTTTTATGATATTCCTTTTGGGAAAATGTCACAATTAAAGTGGAATTTGATCAATTTCTAAAGCTTATTCACTTTCCTTTGATTATGGCCACCATACTGTCCAAAGGTAATTGGCTAAATATTATTTTTCTTCTATGCTTGTCAGATTATATACTAAAATATCAGGAAGTAGCTGTAAGTGTAAAAATGATTTTAATGTATAACATCAGTATGAGATATTAATCTCAATTTTCTTTTAGAAAGCGTATAAAAAGAAAACTTCACATATTTGTAATAGCATATGCTTTATTTTATTCTATTAGTTTGAAGCATTAAATATCTTTTTTTAAATTTAAAAGAGACATGTATAAGTGAATAAATTAATCCTATGTGAATTTATTCATTAGGTTTCTCATAGCCAGTGGAACATTGGGATTTAAAGTTTGGTCATATTTTAAAAGTGAAATAATTAAAGCTTTACATTTAATTTTAAGACATTCAAAAATAAAACAATAGTGTGTATCTAACTGGCTGGTGAACTGAGCTGAAGAATTTTAAAGACTGTACAAGTCAATTTAAAAAGGAATTCAGAGATATAAATCACTATGGCCAATGTCCTGGTTCCAATTAGTGAATGGAAAACACTGTAGAAAATCTACAGACTCCTATTATAGAGAATGCCCTAAAACAGCAATTGTTCCATACTTTATTATTAAACAATAAAACATTGTCTTTTCAGTCATATAAAATTCAAATATTTTAAACAAAGTAGAATACCACCCATCTCTTGAACAGCTATTGCAGCTGTTTTCCCAGAATAAGGAGTTCATTGTTTTATAAACCAGATATGTCTGGAGCTATCTACAAGGCTGAGGAGAACCAGGGAGTGAACGGTTCATCTATAATCCCAGCAAGTCAGTTTATTGATGATTCAGTAGTCCCTCAATTCCCTGAATTGAAAACTTTTTTTTTTTCTCAGTTGATAGGTCTGTCTGCCTTCGACTGAGAATTTGCCTAAAGCTCTTAAGTTAAAACATAAGTGCACATACTTTATCAGTTAGGGAAAGCATGTTTAACGTTTTAGACCATTGGCTCTCTGATAGTAGCAACTTCCTTAATTTCTGGTTTAGATTAGTCTTTTAAAAAATGATGAGATAGAGTTTGCATAAAGTACACAATAGCTTTCTTCTTTCTCTAAAATTCTATAGCACTACCAGACAATTTCATTCCATAAAAAGTCATTGAAATTTTTTATATTGATCTAAAATTGGACAGAAATATATTGCTTTAAAATCTTCATAAATAGAACACTAAAGCTGTGACTCAATTAAAGCATATATACTTGTCAATTTTCTGTCCAAATCAACTGTAAAATCAAAAGGTATCTGAAAGGATAAAGTGATCCAGATTCAAAGATGTTTATATTGACTTGCTGCTATACTTAATGATTAAAAGGAGTAAGCTTTATTATAGATATTAAGCTAACTCCACAATTTGATCAATACAACCAGTGCTGTGCTTTGTTGAGATTACAATCATACGTGAATTATTGACAAATAATGCAATTATTTGTAGTACTGATCACTCTCCATTATTGGAATGTCATTGCTCCAGTGTTTTCAGGATTCAGCGGCAGTGGCCCAGACTGAAAAGTTGCCAGCATGATATCTGCTCTGTGAATCAGCTCTTCATATTGGTGTTATGGTGTTACTATACTTATTCCTAATGATTCAGACACGTGAAATAAAGACAACAATAATTTTCATCTAGGTTTGAACAAAAGCAAAGCTAACTTTTTGTATAAAGATCTCAAATGCAGTTTTGATCATTTTATCAACTAATCTGCATAAATAGCATACTAACCCAAAGAAAACAATTATCTAGAGCCATAAATCTCACAATAAGAATTTTTCTCACAAAATGTTGTGAATTTCACTGATCTATGAGGGCCTAGGGCTATGTATCTGGGTTGGGCTGAGAGTCATAAATCATTGCAAAAAAAAAAAAAAGGGAAAATTTAAGCACTAGTCATGTTCATTGCAAAAATGGTTAGAAGTTATGAAGTACTTCTAATATTTAAGGTAATTTCTGTCTTTGGAGGGTGTATTATGAAATCAGTTTTTTGTATTTATATTATATGAATTTTATTTTTATATTTTATATAAATAATTATATATCATATAGAATACTATGTATAATATATAAATATATATTTATAAACTAAAATTATATTTCTTATATTATAAGCATTATATATTAAGTATATTATATATTATATTCATAAACTTTATTTATATTACACAAAATCAGTTCTTAAATATTTTCTCATCACATCCACTCAAGCACAGTTCCATTCTTTTCCTAGAAAATTTACTTCATTGTGTATGGCTTGCCTTTATAAACCTTTAAATACCTTTTTGATACAAATTCCATAATATTGTCTAAATTATATCTTAATTTTTAAAAAATCTCCTCCTTCAAAAACAATATTTGAAGTGAAGAATTTTTTGCCTTATAAAATATCAATAAGCAAGATAGAAGGCATCAAAAAAGAACTTCAAACTATTAAGTTAGAGTATGGTGGATTGATATATATACATTAAAAAAAACAAACATCATAAAAATTAAACTTGGAGAAATCTGAGAAAAACTACAAATATATGTCAACAAAAGATGTTAATATCATAATTATTTACTATGGACTATATCTAGGAAGCATATATCTTACATATAGTTTGTAACCATATCTAGGTATCTAACTTTATATCCAATATTTTATAATTTTTCATATTTTTGTGGAGTAATTTATACAAATTAATTACAAGCAATGATTTCCCCTGATACTTTATAGTCTAGATTTATTCTTTACAAGTGAGCATCTTTAGCTCTTTCTTCTGGAAAATAATATTCTTCTAGTGCTAGTTCTCTATCCATCATTTTAGTCACTATATTTTGCCATGACAACAAATTTATCTTTTTTTTGCCAGACCTCTAGGTTCCCTCCTCCAGGGTTGGATATATATTTTTTTCTCATGATTTAGTTCCTTTTTTTAGATGTCCCTTTGTATCTGTAGGTGATACATTACCTTCTTATTTCATGTTCCCTCAAGTACAGATGGTCTCTTTGATGATCCAGTTTGTAAAATATGGATACAATCCTCCACATCCTACCCCCTGGCATTTCATTTCATAATTATGTATATTATTTCTTAAAAATCTAGGAGTGACTGTAACTCCATTTCACTTCTGCTGCTTTTCTTTTCTCTGAAGTTTTTAATTGTTCCTTTGTATGTACTGTTTGTAATAAATATGCCCTCTATTTCTTTG
Source organism: Vulpes lagopus (assembly GCF_018345385.1). Taxonomy (NCBI): domain Eukaryota; kingdom Metazoa; phylum Chordata; class Mammalia; order Carnivora; family Canidae; genus Vulpes; species Vulpes lagopus. The sequence goes on from NC_054824.1 coordinate 3,624,769, forward strand.
ACTAACTTTTCTAATTACATATTTTATTTTCTCAGAGATCTTCTTCCAGAGCTCTGTGTTTAGTTTTGATCTAAATCAGTACTCTATGCACTGCCCTTCTTTCTTGTTTCCTGGATTCCATAACTTTTCCTTCCCTTTATCTTATTTACCCACTCACTCATTCATTCATTCATTTTGAATTTTGTATTTCTGTATGTCTTTCAGGTGGTTTGGGTTGAGACCAGAGATTTTGCACTTCCTGGTGATACTGAAGCTACTGGTCAGGGAAACACATTTTAGTAGCATAGTCCTAGACTAGTGTGGTCCAAATGCAAGTCAAAACTAGAATTTTACATTTCCTGGTAGCCATATTTAAAAAAAATAAAAGGACTGGTGAATTAATTTTAATAATGTATTTCATATAACTCAATTTATCCAGATGAATAGCATTTATTTAAGCACGTAGTCAATATTGTAAAATCATTCAAAAGATATTTTCTTTCTCTCTTATTCTTTGAAATCTGGTGCATATTTTATACTTTATGGCATGTTCAGTTTGGACTAGTCACATTTCAAAAGCTCAGTAGCCCCATGTGGCAAGGTGCCACAGCATTGGATATATAGCCCAAGGGAACCTCTTGCATATGTGCACCAGGGCACGTGTACAATACTCACAGTGGCAATGCTCAAAATAGCAAGACTATGGGAAGACCTAAATGTCTGTGGACAGAAAAAAAAATTAATGAATTGTGACAAGTAAATTATATCCATGCAGGACTGAAACTACAACTTCATAAAGCAAGGATAAATGTTAGAAACATAATTTGACTTTATAAAAAGTTACCTAAAATTACACATTTTTATGGTACTATTTCAAAAAGCTCAAAGAAAACAATATATTTTTTTTGCAATATATAAATATATGATATTAAACTTTTTTAAAAACTATGGTAAGAAAGAGATGAAACCAAAGCTTGTGGCTGTGGTACCCTGGCTGGGCTTTTGGGGAGGATGTGGGGATAGTGGTGACTGAGGATTGAGACAGAGAGGAGCACATTGGTAGCTGCAAGTTACGAGAATACATTAGTGATTGGATTGAGTGGTGTACCCAAGGTCACTGTATTATATACATATTTCATACCTTTTAACTTGCTATCATACCTGAGGTTCTTCTAGGAAAACAGAGCCTGAGACAAGGGCTGACATGCAGATGGTTTATGTGGGGAAGTGATTCCAGGGAACAGGGTTGGGTCTTTGGGAAGAGGTAAACAGGGAAGGAGGGAAAGGAGTAGAGTTACGGAGGACAACTGGAACTCAGACCTTCCAGGACCTTTGGTGGAATCTCAGAATTGCAAAGAGAAGGGTTTGACTCTGGCTTCTGACTTTCTTGGTCAAGGGAGAATGGAGCATTACCAGTCCATGTCCAGGTTGAGCGGGAATGAGAGCCAGGCCCGTTGCCCCAGGTATCCCATGTAGTGGCTTTAGAGAAGCCTCACCTTCCAGGTGAGAGATTGCCACTCAGCTGAGGCAAGATGGTTGTGGCAGGAATAGCTGGAAAAATAAAAGGACCTAGAGAATGTGAGGCAGGAGACTAGAGTTGTCCTATACGCTTACCTGCACATACATTCTTATGTACGCATCGAACACATTTTAAAAGATAATTTAAAAAATTGCACATACTCATCTTTTTCCATGGATAAAATCATTTCTTGGAAATTTAATACTTAACAGATACAAGAGTGTCCCTCACATGGCATGAAGGCCTTCTGTGATAGCCTTGGCTACTTCTCTAACCTCATTTTCTAACCGTCTCCTTGTTCTTTTAAGCAACCCAACAATATTGCCTACTGAGGCTCCTGGAACTCACCAACTCCTGAAACTCACTGTTCTTCTTCACTGCTCCTCTGCCTGGGAGACTGTCTCAATGGCTTCCTTCTCACTTTGTGGAAGTTTCTGATCATCCACCAGTTTATCTTGAGAAGTCTTTCTTTATCACCTTTACCTTCACGTGAACAACTTTCACTCAGTCTGCTCTGTGTCACTCTCTCTACACTTGTGCTGCTCTTCTCTCCATGGTGTTTATCACCACTTGGTGTTACACTGTGTAATTACTATCGCTGACTGTCACTCCTTAGAGTGACAGATGCATGAGGGGCAGGGCTACTCCCTATTCAGTTCAGATCATAAAATAGTGCCTAACATCTAATAGGTGCTCAATGAACATATATTGAATGCCCTATTATATTTCACAATTTTAAAAGAATCATACTGCTAACTAGGTCTTTTAATTTCAAACTCATGCAGACTGAGGGACTCCACTTATTTCATTTTATAAAATTTTTGATTTTCTATCTGAATTACATTTGAGCGAATCAATAAAAATCTAACAGTCTTATACCTTTTTTAAGAACTCAGACTGAAAGCCACTATTTGGAATATATGACCTCTTTGTAAATAGTTGTGCCTTTTATAGAAACTAAGCTGGTATTTAAGTTTTGATGAAACCTAAAATTGGACAAATTCACATGGCTTCAGCCTAGCTGAGTATTTTGCATGGTAATTGCAAGCATTGTAGAAAGTGGTCATTCATTAGCACTTCCAGATAACATTTGGCTTCCCTGGAAGGATATTGACTATGCAAAATTACAGCTGAGTGGTTATGGGATTACTGAGGTGGCATAGTCTGGGTCTCTGTGGATCAAAACTGTGAGCTGGAGAAATGTGCTTCACAGTTTAAATACACTGAGAATAATACTAATGTCTGTACATGTTACTTAATTTAGTCCTATTTTAGTTTTCATTAGGCGGTTTGGGTACTATTTGGAACTGTTATCCCTCTAAAAATAGTACATTTAAAACCAACTGAAAATGCTTTCCACCTAGAAAATGCTTTATATTTGTATAAATTTATTACTTAATTCACGTGGTCTTATCACGGGCCATATTGGGATCTCCATTGGTCAGTGGGAGAGGAACAACATAAATAGCAATGATGATTTTTCCACCAAGAAGTTGTAACTGTGAAGGTGGAGAGCTGGAGAAGCTGTAACATTGGCATCTAGAGTACATTTCAGATCCCTTCGGGCTGAGTTACTGTCCAGGAGTCAACTCCTTGACCTGTGTTAATAAATTGTGAGTAAATAAATAAATAAATCTTTAAAAAAAATAAAATAAATTGTGAGCCTTTAAGGAAAAAGGAGAGTGATACTTAGGGATGGCAAAACTTTACCTGAATGAAGACAGCAATGACATCTCAGTCATGAGTGGGACCTGATAAGTGTCTGTTGACTGAGTTAATTAAATGTCCAATAGCGAGGATCAGTTAGGTACTAAAAACAAAGCAAAAACACAAAAATGCAAATTTAGTTCTTGTAATTCAAAAAAGTTAATTTGAAAATATCTTTTTAAAAAATGTACTGATGTTTGTAGAGGGGTCTTTTATTTTATTTATTTTTTTTTTAGTTTCAAGTTTTTATTTCAATTCTAGTTAGTTGACAAATAAGGTAACATTAGTTTCAGGTATAGAATTTAGTGATTCATCACTTATATACAACATCCAGTGCTCATCACAAGTGCCCTCCTTAATACCAATCACACATTTAATCCATTTGCCCATCCACCTCCCCTCCAGCAGCCTTCAGTTTGTTCTATAGATTAGAGTCTATTTCTTCATTTGCTTTGCTTTGCTTCGTCTGCCTCCTTCTTTGACCCATTGTCTTAGAGTAACACCGTCGGTATATAGCCTCAACCTAAATAATGAAAAAACAAAAGTAAAAAGTGAAACACCAAAAATTGTTGTACTACAAATTATTTTTTTCATTTGAGGCACTCTATGTGAGGGTGTGTGTGTGGTACATTTGTGTGTATGTACAGTGAAAGATCACAGTAAATTTAGCAAAATGACATAAAAACATAAAGATCTAAAATCCTGAAAAGTAATTTGAAGTTAACAGTTTCCTTACCACTATAATACACATGATGAGCTTCTTCATTTTTGTGTTCATTCTTTTTCATATCTGAAGATTTAATTAATCCATACATAAGCAACACTCAAAAGAGTACCTATTTAAAATGGCACTTTCACTTTTTTCAAGAAGACTTGCCAGTAATTGGAATATCTGTATCTACCTAGATAAGAGAGAGGAAAAATACTATAGTCTTTCTGAGTTTTACTGCAACGTTTCACCAAAGACTGCAACACAGAACTTAAGACAAGGGGTAAATTATCAGACTTGAAGCATTTTTAGCTTGTGCTGCAATACAGAGTTGTGTTCTGTAGATACACACTCCTCATTTTCTTTGCTGTTTCACGCCAAGTATTTTGGCTGCACCATCCTCAAATATCAATTTGGAAAAACATGTCTGTCAGCAGCTCATTTTCTCATCAATTTAAGCTACTAAACTATGAAATTGTTGCAAACTGCAGATGGCTTTAAAGATTGTGTTGACTGTATAGAAAATATGCTGGATGCTTTCTAAATGTATAGCAAAATAAAAAGCTTTTTTCTAAGCCAAGACATTATATCGTTTTTCCGTGAAAGCCAGGAAAATATTTAAATTATCATTCAAATGCTCTCCATAAGTCTTTTAGTAAAAAATATGCTTTCTAATAACAAAGAAGTTCAAGAAAAGATCTCCATGAAAAAAACAAAATGTTAGGGTACGCTCAACCTCTGAGAGCTACCTTCCCACTATATGATCCAAGACAGACTCCACAAACAGACTATAATAGTTTTTAAAATCATATTTCCACAGTGATGGCAGTGATTTAAAAATTACTTTATTGTCTCATTTACTAAATACATGAAATTTCAAAGCAATGAGAGGGCAAATCCTTATTTGTATAGGTATCAAAAGAGAAGCCGGTGTAATTATATAGAACACCAAGTTATAACCAGGGCTACATCTATTAAAAGCATTTACCAGCTTCCAGAATATTTACTACTATGCCTTAAAAGTATTTGCAAAAGTGAACTTTTAAAAATTATATTTTATTGCTTTCAGAGACTTGTTCTGTATACTTGGGCTAATCTTCAATGCTGTGCATTGTAATAAACAGCATTAATAGTGGGAAGTATTACATTTAAATAACGGAATCCTTAAGAGGTAAAATTTAAAAATGTGTTAAAGGCAACTCTACATCAAATTCCATAAGTTCCGTGTGACTGATAAGGGGGGGAAGGACCTTGTATACCTTTAAATACGCTGAAGTTCACAAAAATGAGTTCTACAAAAGCCTAGTCAGAAGTGAACTTATGACAGGAATCCGTCAAAATCCTAGAGAAGGCAGCAACCCCCATGACCTCAGCTGCAGAAACTTCTTGCTAGACACGTCTCCAAAGGCAAGGGAAACAAAGGCAAAAATAAGCTGTTGGGACTTCATCAAGCTAAAAAAGCTTTCGCACAGCATAGAAAACAGTTGACAAAACCAAGACAACCTACGGAATGGGAGAAGATATTTGCAAATGACACATCAGATAAAGGGCTAGTATCCAAGATCTATAAAGAACTTATCAAACTCAACACTCAAAGAACAAATAATACAGTCAAGAAATGGGCAGAAGACATCAACAGACATTTCTCCAAAGAAGACCTATACATGGCCAACAGACACATGAAAAGATGCTCAACATCACTCAGCATCAGGAAAATACAAATCAAAACCACAATGAGGTACTACGTCACACCAGTCAGAATGGCTAAAATGAGCAAATCAGAAAATGACAGATGTTGGTGAGGTTATGGAGAAAGGGGAGCCCTCTTACACTGTTGGTGGGAATGCAAGCTGGTGCAGCCACTGTCGTAAATAATATGGAGGTTCTTAAAAAAGTTGAAAATAGAGCTCTCCTACGACCCAGCAATTGTATTACTGGGTATTCACACCAAAGATACAAATGTAGTGATCCAAAGAGGCACCTGCACCCCAAGGTTTATAGCAGTGATGTCCACAGTAGCCAAACTATGGAAAAAGCCCAGATGTCCATCAGCAGATAAATGGATAAAGAGGATGTGATTATATATATATACATATATACATATACACACACACACAAACAAATATACACAAACATAATGGAATACTACTCAGCCATCAAAAAATGAAATCTTGCCATTTGCAGTGAAAACTGGATGGAGTGAAATGGTGTTATGTTAAGCAAGGTAAGTCAATAGAGAAAGCAATTATCATATGATCTCACTCATAGGTGGATTTTAAGAAACAAAACAGAGGATCATAGGGGAAGAGAGATCAAAATAAAAGAAGACTAAATCAGTAAGGTGGATAAACCATAAGGAACTCTTAATCATAGGAAATAAACTGAGAACTGCTGGAGGGGAGGGGCATGGGAGGATGGGGTAACTGGGTCATGAACATATGTTATAATGAACACTGGATGTTATATAAGACTGATGAATCACTGACCTCTATCTCTGAAACTAATAATATATTATGTGTTAAATAATTGAATTTAGTTAAAAAATGAATTTATGGTTTAGAGGAGAGACCTCAGGACAGAGGCTAGTAGACTGGCCTCCATTTTCACTTCTTGCAAATCTTTAAACATATCCAAGCTTCAGATTCCTTATTTATGAACTGGAAGATTTTGGACAAAATTATATCTAAAACTCTGTTAGCAAGAACGTGCTGATTCTAGCCTGCAAACGAACAGAGCCTTGCTTAGCTCTTATCCTTTCACATTTTTGGTGCTTAATCATATCCCCGATTCTTCAAATGATTTTTACATACTGTTAACTATTACATTCTTATTATTTTTTAATGATTTTAGATAATTTTATATGTAAAAATCTTATCAAACATTCTTTCTTTTTGAGGTGTGTGTATGCATGTCTTTGTGCCTGAAATATAGCTCACATAATTGTGATCAAGGTATACCTCAGAGATTTTACGTTCTGCTTTTTGCTTTTAACATTATATCATAAATGTATTTACAGGTCTGAGGATGAAACTAAATTGCATACTTGAAAATAGTTTCAGCATACAACATATATTTCAAAGTTTAGATATTTTTCTCCATTTGTATGTGAGTCCCTCAAATCCAGAGATTCTTTGTTATTCATCTATCATCTCTAGAATCTAGCAGGGAGCTAACATGCTGACACTCAGTAAAAATAATAACTAATTATAGCTAACATTTACTCAGCTGCTATATCAGATGTTGCTTTGTGTATGACTTTATTTAGTAATCACAAGTAACTTTTCATAAAAAAATACTATTATCATCTAATTTTTTAAATGAGAAAAACAGGGCTCAGGGAAATCAAAAAACTTTCTGACTCTACCCAGTTTGTAAGAGCTGGCCCTGGTTTTTAATCCAAACAGCAAGCTCTTAACAAGCTCCTTATATGTCAGTTCAGTTTTTATATCTATATGTTAAATGACATTTCATCCATTCATAGCCCATTACATTTTAGGTAGACATTTAGACTCTCTTTAGGCTATCAGCATTATACATGATCTGCTACTAAACACTTATTCCTTTGTATACATATGTGCAGATCATTTTCATACTTGAACTCAAAATAGTAAAAAGTGATATATGTTTATATATATAAATTATATATATGTATATATATGTATGTATATGTATATGCATATATATATATTATATGATATTATTCAGCTTTAAAAAGGAAGAAAACTGATACATTCCACAACATGGATGAACCTTGAGGACAATGAAGTAAGCCAGTCACCAAAGGACAAATAGTGTTATATTCCACTTATTTGAGGCCCATGGAATAGGCAAATTTATAGAGATGGAAAGAAGAATGGTAGTTGTCAGGGACTGCAGGGAGAAGACAATGGGAGTTAGTATTTAATGGGTACAGGATTTTAGTTTGGAAAGATGCAAAACTTCTGGAGATGATGGGAATCGTTGCACAACAGTGTGAATGTAAGTAATGATACTGAGCTGTACACTAGAAAATGGTTCAAATGGTGAAATTTATGTTACATTTTATCACATTGAAGGAGAACTGAAATTGAAACTAAGGAATCAAATAAATTTTAAAAATATTGACTACTGTTTAATATTTCTAAATCTTATATTTTGCTGTTATTGTTTTATTTAAGGGACCACCATTATGACAGATTTTCAAAAATTACATGAGTATTTCAAGATCAAATGTCTTGATATTTTCAGTTACAGACCTGAGTAAGTACAGCTCATGTTGTTATAACCTGGACAGCTTATCCTTGAAACATGATGAGTCTCAGTGACGTGACAATGTTGTTGGGAGAAATTAAGCAAGATGGAGCTGAGTTTTGGGTCATTGATTTGTCTGTAGGGCTGATTTCATGGTTGGTAGCCAGTATACCATGGAATCTCTAAAGAGATATAATAAGTTAAGGTTTGCTTTAAACCAAGATCAATATGAAAGAGAGCCAAACCAGTGGGAGGGGTAGAGCATAACTGTAGTTGGAAACTAAAGGGAGACGGAGCAACCCATCATGGTCTATTTAAAGAAATATCCAGCAATCAATTGACAGCAAAAATGGAGTCATTCTTTAGGAGATGAGCAGAAACTTGCAAGCTCTCAAATCCTCAAATTTGAGAGGAAATTAAAATGCTCTTAGACCTTAGATTGCCCAGAATAATTATGACATACCTCGTCCATGGTTATATGATACCCAGGGCTGATCTTTAGTGAGTTGGACCTCAAGACAGGAAAATTAATTCCAAATTTACTGAATGAGTATATATGAACCTAATAACTATTGAGCCAAGCCAGCTCTTTCTCAGTAACTTGCTCTACAATTCGAAGATCATATATTAAGCCGTCAGTGATGAGAAAAGAATCTCCCAATTAAGTGAATTATTTTCCTTTTAGACTTTTGAAATTTATTGGCATAGTTAACTTTTAGTAAATAAGCAACAGAAAAGGCAACACTGTAGAGTTGAAAGAGCTTGGCTATAATGCAACACACACAGCTTTTCTAAGAATAACCACAGATGAATTATTCATCATGAGTTATTAACTATTGGATGAATTAAGCCCTAAAATACTCTTCAGTTCTAAAAGTCTATGACTTAGAAATTGGTGATTTAGATTTCTAAGCACATAGAAAATTGTCAGCTTGTTTTTTATTACACTGTTAAATACAGTATTTTTCCCAAATATATTCAATTGTAATGAAAATATTAAATATAAGCCAGAAGAGATAAAAATTAAGTTCAGTAATATTTAAATTAGCTTTAAACAAAAATAAAATCTCTAAATTTTAAGAAATAATTTGAGTATAATACATAAAAATAAATTTTAAATTACTGTTTAATAGGCATAAGACTGAACCATATTTTTTTCTCAAGTAAAATGAATACTTTGAGTCAATAGATTAGTGACTTCACAGTGTTAATTTCCTTTAATCAAAAACAACAGGAAGGACATGATATGCACCTGACACCTGACACTATGATAAAAATTGAACATATCATGACAAAGCAAGATACCTTGTTTTCTCTCAAAGAGATTATATGTTTAGGGAGAAAGATGTTCTTCTGTGGGAGGGTGTAAGCACGTAAGACATTGAACCCAGCCTTGACTCAGGAATGCTTCCTGTGGGAGTAGAGAATGCAGCTGCTGCCTGGTAGAGAAGGCCCAGGAAAGTCATTCTAGACACAAGGACAGCATGAGAAAAATACAGGGGTGTAAAAACACTCTTGTCCTTTAGTGAAATATCAGTATTCATGAAATACAAGATTTAAAGGAGAAAGTAGTAGAAAATAGACCAGAAGGTATGCATAGGAGATAGGGAAGGAAGGCCTTGTATACTTGGACTTCATATTTTTTGAAACTAGAAAAAGTAGTAGAAAACTATTATAATACTATGAAATATTTCTGTATTCCCTTTGTTGGTACTATGACAAGAGCATAAGGTTGAGACAAAGTCCTTGTTGTCCTTTTTTTGTTTCTTTCAAGTTTTTATTTAAATTCTAGTTAGTTAACAAACAATGTAATATTAGTTGCACATGTAGAATTTGGTGAATAAATCAATAAATCCCCTGCTTTCTGATGAACTGGGTATTTATGGAAAATTCCTTCACTTCCATGAACATTAACATCAGTTTTATCTCTCTTTCCCCTCCCGCCTCTATGTTTTAATCTGTTTAACTATCTTATGCAATGCTTCGCATCCAAAAAAGTTATGAATTCAGCCCTATCAGAGATTTACATAATATAAAAATCTCCTATATTTCAGTCTCCAAAACCTTGCTTGAAGCAGACATGGAAAATATCATATCTTTCTGATGTCACTGGCTATGAAAAAGAATTATATTAGAAACAAATGGCAGGAAAGGTACAAATTTTATCTCTCTTTTCATAAGAAAAATTTTTATGCCTTCATAAAACTGTTGTTGAAATTGAAAGCAGCGTCACAGAGAGAGGCAATATCCAACAGGAAATCAGTCTTTGGAGCATTCATGACAGACTACCATGTGGCACCCAAATTTGTAGGTACCCAAATTCCATTTATTAATTAATACCACATCAATGACTTTTCAGGAAATGTATTCCTACTAAGCTCTCATGAGACTGATTTTTAAATCAGAAAGCCAAATTTATTACTTCACTCATCTGTAGATAAAGATACATGTTTCTCATATCTAATAATTAGATAAGGCATTTCTATCCCTTGGCTATTATTATATTCTCACTATTTATATAACAAAAAAATGTTCACCAAGAAATGGTATTACAGATTCCCACTCATCCTTTGGAACCTTAAATGGCTCTTAAATTCTACTGCTTTAGGTTATATTCCCTGATATCTCGTTAGTTACATCCCCCGGTTAGATGCTTCAAAGCACCATGTGTTGTTCACCTATAGGTCTTATAATAAGAACAATTAATTGATAAATTATGTAGTTATATTTAAATGACTACCTTCTCCCCAGTGAGCAAGCCTGTAACGGCCTTGCCCATTTCCATTTCCCTACTGCTGTGTCAGACTACTGAGTGGAAACTTTATTATATGGGTTAAAAAAAGTCCACTTTATTCAACTAGTATTCCAACTGCTTATCATATCTAAAGCATCTAATGATCACCCGATAAACATATTTTATTGTTATTTCAATCAATACCTATTAAATGTGTTCTACATCAAATATAATTCTGGGATCAGATAAGGACTAAACATACAGCTTACATTTTTAGAGAATAGACAGAGGAAACAAACAAAATATCAGATGGTAGTATGCCTTGCAGATATTCAAAATATTTAAAATATGTCTGACTGCTCAGTGAAGGCCTCTCTCAGAAGGTGACATATATGGTAACATTTGAGTGACAAGAAATAATCACCCATGCAAAGATCAGGGGAAAGTCTTCCAAATAAAAGAAAAGCAAGATCAAATGCCTTGAAATGGGAGTGGGCTTATCATACTTAAAGATCACCAGTGACATAAAAGGTCTGTGATGTTGGAAGAAAATTGACAAGGAGAAAGTAGTGCAAAATGAAATTGAAGTATTAGTTGGGGCTAAATCTTGTAGGGTTGTGCTGGCCAGAGCATAATCACGGCTTGAATTTATTTGAGATGGAAATGCATGGGTTTTAAATAGGGAGGAAGCAAGATTTGACTCATGTTTTAAATCAGATTCCTCTTCTCTTTGAAGAATAGTTGATAGTGATCAAGAATGGAAAGAGAAAGCAGTATTATGGGAGTCAAGAAGGGAGAAGATGATGTTAGGGCTAAACTAGTGATGGTAGAGAAAAAGAGAAGTGGAATACACATTCAGGATGTGACTTTTAATTAGAGCAAACAGGACTAGGTTGGAAGTAATGTGTTGAAGAGATCAAGAATAATCATGAGAAACTTAGGATTCTAATGTAAGCAATGGACTACACCTGGTATCATCTATTGAAATGGAGATGAAAAGAAGCAGTTTTGGGGGTAAGAATCAAGAATCAACATGTTGAGTTTGAAAGTATAGGTGGATGTCAAGGAAGACGTTGTATACTCAAGTCAGGATTTCTCAGGAGAAGCAGAGCTTGGAGAACTAGGGGTCATAAGCATATGGAGGATATTTAAGGTGGTGGAACTGAATGAGATCATTTAGGAACTATAGTTAGAAATAATCACCCATGCAAAGATCAGGGGGACGTCTTCCAAATAAAAGAAAAGCAAGATCAAATGCCTTGAAATGAGAGTGGGCTTATCATATTCAAGGAACAGCAGTGTCATAAAAGGTCTGTGATGTTAGAAGAAAATTGACAAGGAGAAAGTAGTGCAAAATGAAATTGAAGGGGAGAAGTTAGAGAAGAGGGGAGTCCAAGACTTAGACCAGATCTGTTTAAACATTAGAGGCTCACCAGGGGTAGAGCAGCCAGCAGGGTAGGATGAAGCATATCCAGGAAGGTGTAAGAAAGTAGGTAAGCAAATAAACCAACAGGAGAATATGGCACCACAGAAGCAAAGGAAGAGTTTCAAGAAGGAAGCTTGGCCTTGAATCATCTGGTAATGTTGTAGGATTTCCTTCCAAAAATCCCTTCTTTCTTAACATCCCATGATTCTGTTGTCTCTTGGCTTTCCTATGGGCTCCTTGGCCATTTCTTAATCACCTCTATTAGCGTCTCTACTTCTCTCTGTGTTTTGAATATTGGCACAGTCTACAATTCTGCCTCAGACATTTTATTTCTTCTAACTTCTTAACATTTGCTCTAAGGGATCTCTTTCCTGACTTAATATACTTCTTGATGCAGATGAGCTTTAAATGTAGTTCCAGCCAGAGTGAGAAGAATTTCAATAATACATAGTGGCTATTGGAGGCTTGAATTCTAGTCCTGCCTCTACCAGTTAGTTATAAGCTGTGTGTCATAGGAAAAATCACATCAGCCTTCTAGGCCTCAGTGCTTCTTACATGTTTCCTATGTGTACAAAGAGATGAGAGGATCAAGGATTGACTCAGTCCTGTATTGTCCAGGCCTTTGGGAGGAAAAATGGGCAAGGGGGGCAGTTTGTGTCAATGTAAGAATGTAATTTTATTTTTTTTTTCTCTCCGTGTATTCTCCCTCTGGTGCTCTATTTCAGTGCGTGCCTGCTTTTTTCCTACCTAATGGACATATTTTCTCACAAACAAACTCTGTTAGAAAAAATAGTCTCTATTTTAATGTAAGCCTTAATTCAACATACAACGAAAGTATACCTGATGAGGTTAATTATATGAGAAGATTTGGTGATGAAACTCTACTAAGCCATTTCATACTTGGGCAGGGACTATTGAAAGAATAAATTTCATTAGGAATGAGACAGATTTATGATTGGCTGAATTGAAATCATATCTCACAAAAATAATTCTCAATTAAAAACCTTTTTATCACCTAAAAAAAAAAAAGGGACTACAATAAATGAGAAGCCAAAAATATATGTTGTATGAAGACAGAGATCTCTATGTAAAGAAGGAAAAACCCAGATTCTTATATGATTTTTTTTTCCATTTGTGATGATATGAAGTAAATTTTATAGTTGGGAAGCTTGTATTTTTTTCTTTTTTTCCAATATGTTATTCCAGAAGAGAGTTCCCCTTTCAAAAATATACAGTATAAGCCCTGTATGTTAAAAATTCTGTTGTATAAGCCCTCTATGTTAAGGATTCTGTTATAAACACTGGAAGGACTTTCAAATTTTCAAAAGAAAACTACGTACATGCCTCCTATCACTATAAGTCAAAATATAGTGTAAGGTTAACCATCAGGACACAAGAGGACAATGTCTAACTAGTTCCACTTATGACCCAGATTTCTCAAACTAACTCATTCCTAATGCCCACCAAGAAATCTTAAAACCATCACTTGCCTCTTACATAAACCTCTTTCATTATTTTCATAACAATTAGGCTGGTGCTGTTATAATTTGGAACGATGGTTTCAGGGAGCTTATTTTTCACACTAGCTGTAGAAGTTCTGTGAGACACCTGGACCATGTTCTCCTTTGATTTTTCTAAGGCGCAGGACTGACCGGTGAAAGCAAGAGAGTCATTATTCCATGTATGGCAAACTGAAGACACTTATAACCCCTTTGCCACAACATTCCCTGAGGGTTGATGTAAATACATTAATCATTCTGCCAGAAACTGAATTTATATTCTAGTTTGCATAAGCATATCATGACAAGCAAGGTATTTTATGTTTCAAGACATCATACTTAATTAAGGCTTTTTAACAGATCTTCTTTCCTTCTTTGGAAGAAGAATTTAAAACATTTAAATTCTAGCCTCCTAAAGTTTACAATAATTTGGGCAAATTAAACAAAAAGTAGTATAACTACTTTATAGATTTTCGTTTATTTTTCTAAAATATAAACCAGAAAGATGAATTAGTTACTCCCTCAATGAAAACTTCTAATACATTTCTATAACCAATGCCATTTATTATAACAAAGTTAAACAATACAATTATATTATTGAAATATTATAGTATTGTAAAGTTACTAACACAACTATAATGCCTATAATTATTGATTTATATATTTTATTATATATACAATTAGCAATTTCTCAGATACACAGTTAACAAGTACAATGATAAAATGCTTGAGAGAGGCGCATATAGTTTGTTACTAGAGTGAAAAGATCTAAGTTTTATTAAAACTTTGCCTCTATAACAAATTCAGAATATATACAGTCCTCATACATTTACCTATATACTGAATTATGTTTTTAAAATTCCATGTGTTGGTGTTACTCCTTACAGATACTCTAAATATAAATTTTAAAACATTAAATAAATGCTCAAAAGCAAATATAATTCGTATACACTATTACTATTTCCTTGTCACACGTGTGTCAGGATTTATGAATTAAGAAGCATGGCTTACACCTGACCACATTTGTTTATTTATTCTTGGGGATAAATTACCAATAACATATAAAACCTCTGATCTGATCCTTGAGGAAACATGCACGGTATTTGTACATATGAAAATGGATGGCTGAGTGGGTGGAAGAGAGGTGGCTCACTGGACTATGAGTGATATTGGCCTGGACCTCTCCTTTATGATGAAGGCAAAGTGGGTGGGGGAAGGCAGAAAATTCCTGGGGTGCAGCCATAACGGTCACTATCCTACAATCATTATACATGAAAAGGTCAGACTTCCTGGGATGATGAACTTGATATGACCCACGCATCCAGTTTGGATCTCAATGCTCAGCATATTCAAAGAGATAAGGCCAGTCCATGCAGATGGAGTCATCTGTGTACCTGGGCCTTCAGTATAGGGTGAATGGTTATGGTATCCAGGTCATCAGTGAGTCACTCAAGCTTCTCTTCTCCAGCCAGTCAAGATGTATGGAGTGTGGGCTCCAGAAAGGTCTATATCTACCTAAATCCTAGAACCCTCTCAAACCATAACCAGAGCCTCAGTTGATGTGGGCCCTAGGAAAAATCTGTATTACTTTCTTTTCCTACATACTCCTCTCCTTTCCCTCCCACACAGCTAGGCATAGAGTTTTGCCCATAACCATGAACTCTCTAACTACTATAGCTCTCGGTACTGTGCTCTGAAGGCCATCAAGAAGTGGCCCAAATGGCCAATTACTTTTCAGCGTAGGCTTCTAATTTAGACAGTCTGTGAACAAGTTCTGGTTACACCACTAATCAGGGAATTTTGAAGTATGTCACACAATACCATTAAGGCTGAGTTATCTTTTAAGATGAAGAAATAATATCTGTTTCATAGGTATTAGATGTGAGGCCATAAATAATGCCTAGTTCCATGCTTGGCACTGAATAAGGAAGATTGTCTTCTTTCCCTTCTAACCCTCAACATAAAACATTGTGTTCCCAACATTCAACTGAGCATGGTCTTTACATATTCACTAGATGCTCACACATCCATACCTAGTCCAAGAACATGAAAACTACTCTAAGACAAATCTGGGGAAACAGTGAAAACCACTCTCTTGGAAACCCATCTTTCCATTCCCATCTCCTCCCCAGTCTTTCTATTATCATCCTCTGCCCTGCCCTGCCCTACTCCTTCCACATTGAGCCTCTAACTCATGGCTCTTCTCTGCCACTCTTCTTGCTCTCATCTCTTACCTACCTTGAAACTCCTTCTTTTAGCCTCAGCCCAAATGTCCGCTATGTAAAATAATCACTGACACTTCAGGGACGGTTGAGGTCTCTGATTTGTGCTCCCAGAATTTTAAGAATGCTTCATATGAACATGATTTCCTTCTTTATTTTTTTTTTTTTATTTTTTTTTATTTTTTTTTTTTTAGATTTTTTTTTTTATTTCCTTCTTTATATGTACATTTAAGGAGACATCACTCTACTGGCTGCTTTTCTCAGGAATACAAACACCTTCCTTTGAAAAAAAAATCAACATTAATGTCACAGATTTTCAAGTCACAGACTTAAAACACTACTTTAAGTTGAATATATTCTCATCTCACTTTTTATCAACAAAAAGTATTTTCTGGATTGATGCCAATTTTCTATGGTACAATCAGTCTTATAGATATTTTTGTTCAACTGGATTTTTTCTTTGAGTTTGGGCAGTATGACTTACAAGTCTTGGGTTAATGATGACAAGGCTTATGATGACAATAAACAATGATTAAAACTTTAGACCATTTGAAAATGTAATTAATGGAAAATATTATTTATCTTTGGATTGGTTTTTTTGTGAGGCCTCCTAGTATCTAAATAGCTGATTCATCCCTTAAAAGCCACTACAAATTTCGTAAGGATCAGATGTTGGAGTCGGTTAAAAGTTGAATATCTATCAGGTAAATATTAGGCAATATAATAGGCTCATTTAACATTGTTTGAAACCTGTTGAACAAAATAATAGTCACTTCTGAGGGCAATACTCCTTGTGTATCTTCATATATTTTTTTTTAATTTGGTATGACTTCCCAACCAGAACCTAATCCAATAGTATTTTCTGAGGACTCATCTTCATGCAATGTTTTTTCAAAGCATTCAACATTTCAAACACACATGCTCTTTCAAAATCATGTTTCATAGGCTCTTATAACACACAATTAAGTACATGAATAGTTTATAAACACTGAGTCACGATGTGCCACAAGAATATGAGTCCAGACCATTCTGTTAGATGAATAAGTTCAGGTTAGAATAGTGAATGGCAACCATCTGAGTGGATCTGACACAAGAGGAGAAAAACTGGAGTGGAGCGTACATTAGGAGAGGAGTCTGGATTCTAGTCCCTGTGTCTTCAACACAGGCCAGCCTGGGCCTCTGAGTCTTGGTTCCTTAGCTGTAAAGCAATAATCCCATCTGCCCTCCTAATACATGACTAAAAGAGATGATGGATATGGAAGTCTTATAAAAGTGAAAAGTGCAATGAAAACAAAATATGATCTATTGTATTTTATATGCTATATTTAATTCATTGAAAAATCAGTTTTTAAAGTGGAAAAAGACATATGGTTCACAAATATGTTTGGTTGTCAAAATCTTATTTTAAAGACTATCTTCTTATGGAGCCCTCCTATCCATAAGAGCTACTGCCAAAGAGATAATATCCAGTCGACTACAGGAGGAAAGTCCGGGGTCCGCCTTTCTGAGTCTTTCTCTCATCCTTCCAGGCTGCCATAAAGCATCTTACCTTATTCATGAGTCCACACAATTCAGCTGAACACCAGAGATCCAGGCCAGAACTCCTATTTTGTAGATAAGGAGTCTGAGGATCAGAAAGCCCAAACAATAAACCTATAGAGACGCAGGGAAATAGGAAGGCTGTGGCTTCACTGTTAGCAATTCCTACTTTTTGACGATTTGCTCCTGCAGTGCCTTCTGAGAGCTCTACTTTAACACGTTACTGTATTTGCTGGTTCACTGAAGGGTTACTGCCAGCATGTGAACAGATGAGGAGAGCAGCACACTCTGTCGACGCTGCACCCAGGGCCAGCTGTGTGGGGAGGGTTATTCATTCACTGCGAAACTCTCAGGCATCTGCCATGTGCCAGTACTAAACATAGTTTGCTCAATTATTTTTTAAGGAGCCAAGCTTGTTTACAAAAAATGTCAAGCTAATGAAATATCAAGTAGTTTCTTATGGAAACTTTTTGGGTAGTAGAGACAAAATACATAATTTTTATTTTCATAGTATTGTGTAGTTGTAGACGCTAAGGTAGACTCAGTTAACATCTCTCTCTGTCTCTTTATCTCTCTTTCTCTCTATGTCTCTCTGCCTCTCTCTCTCTCTCTCTCTTGCACACACACACACACACACACACACACACACACACACGGCAACAAAAAAATTGCTCAAATGAGTAAACTTTTTATCAAAATATTACACTGTGCTCTAGTACATCAGTTCTAGATACTTAGCGAGAAGGTCTTACATCACAGACCTTCCAGACTAGAAAGAGTTCTCATACACCTAACAGAAGACATTCCTGTGTTTTAATTTTCCATGTTAGTAGATTTGATTGTGAAAACTGTCATTTCTGTCCTCATGAATTTAATAAAAATATTCAAGTGTTTGGAATAATAAGAGACAAATTGGAAACAAGTATTTTAAGATGATTGGTGCAACTGTTCAACCTTCCTGAAATAATACAGTTGGCTCGTTTATGAATGTGGGAAAAGTTTGTGTAAGACAAGAGGAGCCCTAAGGGAATGGAACTTAAGCAGGGCCGGAAATAATACTTTAGGAAGAAGGGGAACATTTTTTGACCCTGTGGGAGAAACTAGAATTAAATTTGTGTTGTAAAATCATAAACAAAGGATAGAAACCAATGTGGTTAACTAGGACGTAACTGTAGAAAAAGAAACTAGCAGAGGAACTCTAAAGAACAAACAATGTGGTAAAGGGAACAACTTTGAATACATATTACATAAACAAGCAAAACTACATAGAAAAGGATAATTAAGGAACAAATGAAAACAAATGGTATTAAAGTCAACTAAAATTTTGCCAATGATTGAAAATGAGTTTGACAATATGGAGAAGTCGGCCGTTTATACCTTTGGCAAAATGCGTTTGAAGAAAATATTTGTCCATTGTAATTGGAGTATTTTATTGATTAAAAACTCCATTTTGAATATTTCCTTTTGTTCATGATTGAATTAGTGAAAACTTCCCATCTAATATTTGACTTAATGAAAGATCTGTTTAGAAACCTGCTCCCCACTACTTAAGTAGTGCCACCAAATAGATATGATTAGTAATCAGATTTTTCGCAGTTTCAAGTAGCTTTGTCTTGGAATTCGTCAAGGTGACCTTCTTTCTTCTCTCTCTTCGTATTCTCTAGCACTCATGCGCTCGTGTGTAGAATGATAAACCTCCACGGGAACACATGCCCCTCCCTGTTTTTCTTTCTCTCCTCTTCCACATCAGGACAGAGAAGCAGACCGAAGCCGGTTCACTTGAACATGTAATTGAACGGCTGCTTTTATTCAGTCGAATGTTCCAGGTATCAGTACTGATTTAGATATACTTAAGGATTCTTCTTGAGCTAATAGCTAAGTTAACTGTGGATTAACTTGGGACCCTTTAGACTGTAGGGTATC
Source organism: Vulpes lagopus (assembly GCF_018345385.1). NCBI lineage: Eukaryota > Metazoa > Chordata > Mammalia > Carnivora > Canidae > Vulpes > Vulpes lagopus. The sequence continues at coordinate 3,644,256 of NC_054824.1, forward strand.
ATACTCTCCTTGGAGAAATTTTTTTCTTTTCTTTTTTAAAATATTTTATTTATTTATTCATGAGAGACGTGGAGAGACAGGCAGAGACACAGGCCGAGGGAGGACCAGGCTCCCTGTGGGGAGCCCGATGTAGAACTCGATCCCAGGACCCTGGGGTCACTCCCTGGGCTGAAGGCAGACACTCAACCGCTGAGCCATCCAGGCGTCCCTGAAAATTTTTTTTCTAAAACACATATTTAGAGTTTAGGATAGATTAGAAGACTCCCTTTGTTAAATCATTCTCAGCTAACTAATATTTATTCAAAACTTAGCCACTCAATTACCTTGCTATATAGATGATATAAAGAAGTACCATACACTTTATCAAGGGAGACAAATACGTATTCTCACGATTGTATTTTAAGATAGATGTTGATACGTTTTGTAAAATACATCCAGTTAAGGGGCTATGAGAGGGTCTTTGCTCTCTGTGCATGAATTTTTCTCACATTGTGCTATCCTAACTTGGTTGAGGTCTCTGTCTCCTGTATTGCTGATGGATTCTCTCTACAATGACTCTTGGACAATGAAAAATTGACTGGGTTGGCAGTCTTCCAGCTTTTTTCTCCCAGGGGCATTGGTAGTGGAGCCGGGGGTTAGGGGTGAAGCAAAAATTCTATTCTGCTGCATTTTCAGCCAGTGACCTCTATTCTCTAGAAACAGGGAACTCCATAACCCCAAACTGCTAATTGCCCTTATTCTCTCAAGTAATTCACGGGAAGAAATGTTCTGCTCTTTCATCATAAAACAAAAGCTTATGTCTCAAATGCTTTCTAACCACTGTAGTTTTAGTATGCAGAGATTTCTATGATTAACTGAATATGAAGTAAATATGATTTGGAATCTCATTCATCACATATTGACTTTTTGTTTTGCTTTTTTTTTTTTTTCAATTAAAACACCACACAAAGCAAAGATTTTAATAGTAAAAGTATTTGAGCTATCTCTCATGGCCAGGACTAGGGTGAGATGGAGGAACTTGTCTTGGAACATAAAATGTAGGGAAGTACCAAAAACCTCAGTAATGAAGGTACATGATTTATACTGTAATATTTATAAAAAATGAAAATCAACTTAGAAATCCATAATGAATAGTACATCATAATTCCAAATAAAGACCAGTGATGTCGATTTCTTCCTACTGGTTCAGGCTGTGTCTCAGCACAGCACTGGCATCATCTCTGAAACTTCCATGTCAATGGCCAATGTTTAATTATCATTCACTTACGATTCATTTGTTTATTTAAAGACAAACTAAGTGGGTAGATCTGTAGTATATAGTTATGGAGCAAGTTTGTCAGTTTGGTCGCAAATTTATTTTTCCTTGAACTGATAAAATTGACAGTTCATTTTAAGGACATACAGAATTTACCATACTGACTCTTTTATATCTTTTTCAACTTTGCAATTCTCCTTTTTAATTCTTTCTCTGTGGCCTTATTTATTATATAAGTTGTGATCATATAAGTTATGAACAACTTTTGGGGGAGCTATGCTTTCTTTCTGCAAGATGTACTAAAAAAAAATATTGTTTTGATTTAGATATCAAAGGTCCTGGGTTCCAGTGGTCATTCTCACACTATCTGGAAAGGTTCAGTTTCTCCATCTATGAATAAAGTGATCATATTTATAATTTAAAATATTCTTCAAGATTTCTGGATATTCATATTTTTAAAGAAATTTGTTCTTAAAGATTTTTATTCTTAGGACTCCTGGGTAACTCAGCAGTTAAGCAACTGCCTTCAGCTCAGACATGATCCTGGAGTCCTGGGATTGAGTCCCACGTCGGGCTCCTTGCAGGGAGCCTGCTTCTCCCTCTGCCTGTGTCTCTGCCTCTCTCTGTGTGTCTTTCATCAATAAATAAATAAAATGTTTGAAAAATATTTTATTAGAAAAATATTTTTATTCTTAATATCCTAAAGGTTTTTCTGCTACCAAAACTATTACATTTAGTCCCTACTTTATTTCCTTTTTCTATTTAGCCATGTTGATATAATAAAATTGCAACTAGAGAAAGAAATAATAATACATAAGGTCTCTTTTCCAGGAGAATTATGCTCTAGTTATGAATCCTGTATACATGTTTATTATAACTGTATTATAACATTTATAAATCAAAACAAAATTACATATCAAACTCTACAAAAATATGTTCATACAAAGAAACTCAAACAAAGATTTGTATTTTTTTTTTTTGAGAGACATAGAATAAAGGGATGTGGTGGTGTTTAGAGTAGTTTCTTGGTTTTAGTAGATATGTGAAAGTTAAAGCCTTTTTGAAGGGAGTGCATTTTAATGCTTGCAATATTTATGGAAGTTTAGCCACTGCAAAAAGTAGACATTCTTTTTTATTGCTAAGGAGTATTTAATGTATTCCGTTGTATTACTGTAATGTATTACTGTTTGTTTTTTGATTCACTGGTTAGAAGACATTAGTTTTGTTTCTAATATTTGGTTACCAGGGATAAAGCTGCCATACATTCTCATCAGTGTATTATTCATACATCTTTTAAAAAGTTGTACTAAGATTTAGAATGTACATTTCATTTTACTTTTATTGGAGTGTGGTTAACACACAATGCTACACTAGTTTCAGGTGTACAATAGAGTGATTAGACAACTTTCTACACTATGCTATACTCATCACAAATTTAATTACCATCTGTCACCATACAACACTGCTACACTATCATCGGCTATGATTCCTATGCTGTGTCTTCTATTCCCATGACTTGTTTGTTCCGTAACTGGAAGCCTGTATCTTCTACTCTCCTTTACCCATTTTGCTCATTTCTCTACTCTCTCCCCTCTGACAATTATCAGTTTTCTGCATTTTGGGATCTGTTTCTGTTTTTTGTCCATTTGTTTTATTTATTTTTTTTTTGATTCCACATATAGTGAAATCATATGGTGTTTGTACGATTTACTTCACTTAGCATATAACACCCTCAGGTACATCCATGATTTCACAAATGGCAAAATCTCAGTTTTTTTGTTTTTTTTTTTCAGGAGAGACACAGAAGTAGAGACACAGGCAGAGGGAGAAGCAGGCTGCCTGCGGGGAGCCCAATGTGGGACTTGATCTTGGAATCTGGGGATCACACCCTGAAGGCAAACCGTCAACCACTGAGCCACCCAGGCATCCCAATATCTTATTCTTTTTTATGCTGAGTGATAGTCCATTGTGTGTGTGTGTGTGTGTGTGTATCTCTATCCATCTACCTATCATCTACCTATCATCTATCAATTATCTATCTATCTATCTATCATCTATCATCATCTATCTATTTATCATCTCTTCTTTATTCATCTATTGATGGGCACTTAGGAGGCTTCCATATCTTGGCTATTGTCTATTGATGGGCACTTAGGAGGCTTCCATATCTTGGCTATTGTAAACAATACTGTAAAAAATAAAGGAGTGCATCTATCTTTTCAAAATAGTGGTTTCATTTTTCTTGAGTAAATACCCAATAGTGGAATTAGTGCATGATATGGTAATTCTATCTTTTAATTTGTTGAGGAACCTCCATACTTTTTTCCCCAGTGCTTATGCCAATTTGCATTTCCACCAGCAGTGCACCAGGGTTCCTTTTCCTTCAGATCCTCACCAAAACTTATTTCTTGTCTTTTTAATCCTAGCCATTCTATATATATGAGATGCTATCTCATTGTGGTTTTGATTTACATTTCCCTGATGATTAGTGATGCCGAGCATCTTTTCATGTGTCTGTTGCCATCTGTATGCCTTCTTTGGAAAAATATGTTTTCAGAACCTCTGCCCATTTTTAATTGAATTAATTGGGGGAGTGGTGTTAAGTTGTGTAAGTTCTGTATATATTTTGGATATTAACTTCTTATCAGATACATCATTTGCAAATATCTTCTCCTATTCAGTAGGTTGATTTTTCATTTTGCTGATTGTTTCCTTTGCTGTGAAAAAGCTTTTTATTTTGACTATTTTTATTATATATTGTAATAGATTTTTTTATTGCTTTCCTGGTAAAACTTCGCTAATTTATTTCCTCTCCAAAACTTTATAAATTTGCTTAGAAGACATGGGAAATAATGGGTTAAAATTTTAAAATTTGATTATAAACCTATATTTAAATTTATTCTAAAGAAGATTTACTATTATTTCTGAAATTTAGTGTTCTTTAGCACAACAAACAATGAGTAACATTACTTTCTTTTCTTTTTTCTTTTTTTTAGATTTTTATTTATTCATGAGAGATGGAGAGAGAGACAGAGAGAGGCAGAGACACAGGCAGAGGGAGAAGCAGGCTCCGTGCAGGGAGCCCAACGTGGGACGCAACAACAGGTCTCCAGGACCACAACCTGGGCTGAAGGCCGCACTAAACCACTGAGCCACCCAGGCTGCCCACATTACTATCTTTTCAAATGAATGATTGTATATTAGTTGTGAGAGAGAAATATTCCTAGTAGAGTATAATTGTTGACATTTATAATGCTAAACATCCCAGTTCCATCTACTTCTCTTAAATTTCTGAATGAACTCAAATGACTCAGCTCTGAAACCAACTTCAAATACATTGCCACTTCAGATGGAGAGTAAAAACCTTAAAACACTGTAGTGTCCATTCCTCGCTCCCATCTTGTGTGTTACTGTTACCATACAGTTTACTTTTATGTATGGTATAAATCCAAAATATACTACACCTTTTGTTTTTGTTTTTGTTTTAGATATACATTTTTTGGAGTAAGTAAATAATAATAAATGTCTATTGTAATTACCTTCAGTTTAGCCATTTCCAGAAATCCTCATTTCTTTGTTTACACTTGTTTCTGTCTGAGGTGTTGCTTCTGCCTAAAGAATTTGGTTTAAAATTTGTTATAGTTATATTGGTAATAATTTTGTCTTTGTCTAAATTGTATGTGTTTGTTTGCCTGTAAATGATTTATTTTTCCTCCAGCTTAGTAGATATTTTCTTTGATTATAGAAATCTGGGATCAGTTTTGTTTTGTTTTTCCTTTCCTCACTTTCAAGAAGTCACTCCATTGATTTCAGCTTACATAGTTTTTTGACAAAAAGTCTGTTGTAATTCCTACCTTTGTTCTCCTGTATTTAGCGCTGGAGATAAAGATTCATCAGCCACCAGGAAGACTACTTTGGTATTAACTTTTGACACAGCATTTGAATCCATTCAAACATAAGTAAACAAAGATAATGGCATTAAATGGAGACTTGTGTACATTTTTCTTAAAAAGAAAATGCAGGGATCCCTGGGTGGCACAGTGGTTTAGCGCCTGCCTTTGGCCCAGGGTGTGATCCTGGAGACCCGGGATCGAATCCCACGTTGGGCTCTCGGTGCACGGAGCCTGCTTCTCCCTCTGCCTATGTCTCTGCCTCTCTCTCTCTCTGTGTGACTATCATAAATAAATAAAAATTTAAAAAAAAGAAAATGCATAAATCATACAAAAGATAGATGAGGAAACAAGATATTTTGATAGCATACTCTAAGACATTGAAGAAAATTTTGGGTAACAACTTCTTTGAACATTACAGGAAATTAAAAGAAATATAGACAGAGAGAGACAGGTAGAGAGATGGAAATGAACTACATAATTACTTTAGAAACTGTAGGTCTTTGAAATCAAGAAAAGGAATATGGGTGGAGTAGCACCAGCATCTCAAGAGGCATCTAAATGTTTTCATCTTGTTCCATTTTAAACTAGGGAACAATGGAGTAATTTACCAACACTTCTCTATACAAACTCACTTAAAATGTCTGTGCTCTTTCAGAAAATAGAAGTATATGCTGATTGCTATCATCTTTCATACAAATTCCTCCATATCTGATAAATTTCCTCTCTATATGTTTAGCATTAGTATCTAGTTTTGAAATTAATGAAATGTTTGCCCCATTTTTCATTTATCCTTGATCATTTCTTTTTTTTTTTTTTTAAGATTTTATTTATTTATTCATGAGAGACACAGAGAGAGAGAGAGAGAGAGAGAGGCAGAGACACAGGCAGAGGGAGAAGCAGGCTCCATGCAGGGAGCCCGACATGGGACTCGATCCCAGGTCTCTAGGATCACACGCTGGGCTGAAGGCCACGCGAAACTGCTGAGCCACCCGGGCTGCCCCTCCTTGATCATTACAATCAGATTCTGCAAGAGAAATTTATAAGCCCCTTTGCTGCTATCTTTTCTAGGAATGTGTGTAAACAAAGAAAGGCATTTCCATTAAAAAGAAACCAATAACAGTAGCAAAAAGAAAGATATGATATCTTTTGTAAAGTTTAGAATTTGTGATCATTGAAATAATCAAGATCAATTAATATATCTGTTGTGTAGTATGAACTTTAATTTTTACATTTGCATATTTATTAAGATACCATCTAAATGATAAAAATCAGAGATTATAGGTTAGTGGGAAAAAAAATAAAGTTACCATCAACCTCAGCACTCAGGGATAATCACTAATGTAGTGCCTTTAAAGTTTAAAAAGTCTTGTGCATCACCACTCCCTCCCTAAGTTGACAATATGTTATGAACATTTTTCTAAATTCATTAGATTTTTTAAAGACATCACATTCCCTATTGTGGTATTAGTCATTTTTAAATTATTTATTTCAGTTATATCTTGTTTTCTTCATTCTATTTTAAGCTCTCCAAAATAGGATCTATTAAAATTTTCTTCATTCCTACATAAGTGCTATAGAATTTTATAGAAGTTATTCATCAAATAAAGATCTACTTGTTTAGACTAGAAGACAAGCAGTGATTTTTAAGATTTTTTTTTTTTTTTTTTTTTTAGATTTTTATTTAAACCAAATAAGTATCATTTATATGGACTCATCACATCTATATAGGGAATTAAGGTTATCTTTTAAGATGCCTGACTGTCCATCATTATAATCAACTTAACTGAGTATTACTTCTACAGAAGCTCATATAAAATAAATAAAACAGAAGTTACAGGTCAACACACACCTCTGTCTTAAGAGCTATATTTCCAGATGGCTCTTTATAAAGGGGATACAAATCTATAAGCTCATAGCAGTATTCAAAACCAATTGTCTTCCACAGGCTTATCAATACTAGAGATGATAAAATTTGTATCTGTTGTATAATAGTAAAAATGGAATCCCATTGTTTTAATTTATGTTTTTCTGCTCAAGAGTGAAAATCAGTATTTTCTAATTATGGATAGTCAGTCAATTCTTGTGTTATTTTTTATTGAGGTATTTTTATTGAGGTATTTAATTCCTTGTTGATTTTTTTTAATATATGAATGACAAATATTTATATTTAAGAACAAATGTATTTTCTGTTTTCTGATTTCCTGCTTTGGTGTCATGCTAAGAAAATCATTCCACACTGTATAATTATAAAAATCATCACCTGGAATGTATTTGCATATTTTAATGTTTAACAGACATTTTATATCTTTAATACATAAATAATAAATCCATGAGGAATTTATTTAAACAAATTAATCATGTATAATGTTGGGATATGACTATCTGTATTGCAGAATGGCTCTTCTCAAGTGGGTAGCTTATTTACTGGGCATTTCTCAATAACTTGAAATATAATTTGACTATCTGCTAAATTCAGACTCAGTATTCTGCTCATTGTTCTATGCCTATGCCTGCAATAATACCATAATTCTTTAATAAATGTAGTTTTGTAATACGCTTCATATTGAAAACTCCTTGCTATAATTACAGATTCACATGTATGAAATTATATAGCATGATTCCATGTACTATTTACTCAGTTTTCTCTGGTGATAACATCTTACAAAACTATAATCCGGTATCATACCCAGGATAAAAATGTTTACCATCCATGAATCTTATTCAGATTTCCTCTCTTTTACTTGTATTCATTAGTATATCTGTCTGTGTGTATTTATAGGGCTATCATAGGTATCCATTACCACAGGCAAGACACAAAACAGTTGTATCACCACAAAGATTCCTTATGTTTCCTTCTTATATCCATACCTATCTTTCTACCTCTGAACCCCATTGGTGCCTAACATCTGTCAATCACAATTATGGTTCGCATTTACAAAATGCAGGTGAGGATGCAGAGAAACTGCATCACATTCATTGCTGGTGGGAATGTGAAATGGTACAGCCACTCTGTAGAACTTGCAGTTATCATACAACCTAGTGATTGCTCTTTGGTGAATCATCAAGGAAATATGCTGAGTAAAAAGAGCTAATCCCATAAGATTACATACTACATGATTCCATTTATGTAACGTTTTGAAATTAAAAAAAAAAATTGAGAGACTATGCATAAAAACCAGGGGGCGGGGATCCCTGGTTGGCTCAGCGGTTGGGCGCCTGCCTTCGGCCCAGGGAGTGATCCTGGAGACCTGGGATCGAGTCCCATGTCGGGGTCCCTGCAGGGAGCCTGCTTCTCCCTCTGCCTGTGTCTCTGCCTCTCTCTCTTATGAATAAATAAAAATCTTAAAAACAAGAAAACAAAAACAAAAAAAACGGGCACCTGTGTGGGCACAGTTGATTAAGTATCTGACTCTCAATTTTGGCCAAGATTATCATTTCAGGTGATTATCTCAGGGTCCTGAGATTGAGCCCCACTTTGGTTTCCACACTCAGCATAGAGTCTGCTTGAGACACTGTCTCCCTTTGACTTTGCCCTCCCTTCAAATAAAGAAATAAATCTTTAAAAATAAAATAAAATAAAATTTTATTTTATAATGCTATATATATATTATAATACATAATACTTATTATAAAAAATAAAAAAATAAAGATTATGCAATTTAATGTTAGTGCATGACCCTTATCACATTTTATCTAGAATTTTATTGCCTAATCTCACAATTATTTCAGATTAAATTTTTTAATTTAAATATGAATTTTATTTAAATTTTAATACATTTAATTTAAATGTTTATTTAAATTTTATGTAAATCACCACTCCTAGACCTGCAAGCCTCAGGCTGGCCTTGCTGCCAGAGTTTGATGCAATGAGCCCTCTTTCTTTGGGAGAGCATGCTGAAACAAGGAGCATGCCTTCCTCCCATACATTTCCTGTGGTGTGTCAGCCACAATAGGAATTAGCCTAACCCAATAACTTGAAAGGGGTGCCTGTCCTGCTGTTACCTGTGAGGCATAGTTGTTCTAGCTATTAACCAATGTAATAAATTTTGATGCTATTGCTTGAAAAGGCAGTTGTAGAGCCTCTCCTTCCCTAACTGCACTGTCTAGCACTTAACTTATTTGCTATTGGCCCTTGATTCCAGGCCCACATTTTCCTCAAAAAGGCCTTCTTTTGCCCCTGAATTGAGATTTCCCTTTTCCACGTTACCTTTACATAATGAAAATTTTGAATGAATGAAATTAAAATGTTGACTTCAAAAAATAATAATAAAATAAAATAAAAATAAAATTTAAATTTCTTAATTATTGAATTGTGATATAGAGTTTAATTACTCCATTAAAATCAGGAATTTGACACTGTAATACCAAAGATTGTTGTTTAAGACCTAAGGGATATTTCCAATTCATGTGTTCCTTTATATTTCTCAGTAGAATTCATGGATTCACCCATGGTGGTCTTGTACAATCTTACATAGATTCCAGGTCACTTCATGCAAAGTTCCTCTTTATTATTTCCTTTGCTACTTCTTATGTAAGTGAAGGCCACTGATTTGTGTACATTTGTTTTTTAAAAATATATTATGCATAATATATGCTAGTATTTTTTCTCAGTACTTATGATTACTGGAGCACCAAGGTTAATATATGGATTACATACACATTTATGGAAGATTAGATTTGTCTGGTTGCATTATTAAATAGTCCTTGAAACATCATTTGTGTGATGGATAATTTTTATTTATATATTAAATATAAATAAATACATATAAATATATATAATATATATATTAAAGATTTTATTTATTTATTCATGAGAGATACAGAGAGAGAGGCAGAGACACATGCAGAGGCAGAGGGAGAAGCAGGATCCATGCAGGGAACCTGACATGGGACTTGATCCTGGGCCTCTAGGATCATGCCCTGGGCCGAAGGCAGGCGCCAAACCACTGAGCCACCCAGGGATCCCGATAATTTTTATTTATATGTGAAATTATAAAATCCATTGATTATTTGTTTTTTTTTAATTCACATCCACAGAGACCAAATTGACATAAAATATTTTGTTATCTGGGTTGAATCTTTCTTTGGTCTCTTAGAGAGGACATTAAAAAACACTTCAGAGCTCTTTGGGAGTTCGAAGCAAAGATTTAGAATCAGACAATCTGACTGGATATCTCATTTCTGTCACTCATCAATTATGAGACCTTGGTCAAACAAATTTCACGAAGTCTCAGCTTCCTCATCAGTGAAGAAAAAAACATCCATTTTAGAATGCTGCCATACAGATTAAATATACATAAATATTTGGCACACTGCCTAATATAGAGTTAGAGATCAATAAGTAGAACAGTGTGGGTGCACGTAGTTATATTGGTAAAAATGTATTGGTGACATATTTCATATGGGAAGACCGATAGTGATGATATGGATTCTTATTTTAAAGTCATGCAAAAGATATAATATAGATACCAAAGATAAAATCTTAAAAAAAAAAAGTTATTTAAATTCAATTTGCCGACATATAGTATTAACACCCAGGGCTCATCTCATCATTTGCCCTCCTTAACTCCCATCACCAATTACCCCATCCCCACACCCACTTCCCTTCTGCAACCCTTTGTTTGTTTCCAGAGTTAGGAGTCTCTCATGGTTTGTTTTCCCCTCTGATTTTCCCCCAAAAGATAAAATATCTTAATGGAATTGTTTCAGGGAGGTTTAACTGTATGCACAGGGCCACCAAGAAATGCCATGGAGATTGTGCACAACCCAGCTCCTAGAGAACCATTCACACACAGTAAAATGAAGTGGTGACCTTTGTATTTGTGCAGTGTATAATCAGCAGGGCCAAGATTAAGCTGATGTGAATGATGCAGTTAAATATTAAATGATGTTTAATATTGAAAAATAAAATATTAATTTTTTGGTGTAATATTTTTAAAATTCAAGCAGACATATTTTCCTTTTGCTTCGGACTGGCATGATTGCATAGTTAGCTCTGTTACTGATTATTTTAAATTTTAGAAGTTTTGTTCATGATTAATTTTTGGATTCATTTTATTTTAAGCATATTTTTAAAATATTACACTAAAATATTATTCATCTTGATGGCTGGGATTTTGGTGGCCCCTTAAATTTTGCACTAAGTCAAGTGCCACACTCACTTCATCCTAGTTCCAGCCATGACAATCAGCATAACTTTACTTGGTGGTCCTACATACACAACTATCATATTATGATGGAATTGATAATCCCAAACTTGCTTTTCTTCCAGCCACTCCCTTCTCAATAAATGGCACCACCATGCACTCAGTCACTCTAGGCCAGAGACATCCAGATAGCTGTAACTAATCCTTCTTCCTTTACACCTCATATATATGGAATTTACATATAAGGCACACATGTGCAACTCACATGTAAGCTAATTTAGTAGGTCTTCAAAATATATTCTACATCTGCTCTTTATCATTTCTGCAATACCACCTTAAATTCAAGCCTAAATTAACTGGTTTCCTTTTTCTCTGAACCCTCACTCTTCTAGTCAAAATGCACCAGAAGAATATAAAATGCAAACTCAGATCATGTCATTTTTTTCATGATCTGGAGAAACATGATTTGTGGCTAACTATGCAATTAGAGTTCATTTTTTTTTTTTTACAAATTGGCTCTCACAGTCTAGATTATTAATAAACACAAAAATGTTTCTAGCCCAATCATCATAGCCCTGAGTGATTTCCCATTCCAAATGATTCTCGACCATTATAGATTCTGGCTCTAGTCTACCACTCTTGTCCCCTCTGACCACTGTCAGCTGCCCTCACTTCCAAGTCAGCCACGCTAGCTTACTTCTGTTCCACAACCCTGAATCATTCTTCTTCAGATCAATGATCAGTTTTTGGTATTTTAGTGTTAATTATATCTCTCTATATTTATTATTTGACTTCTACAAGGAAGATAGCATTACTTAAACCATGTAAACTACAAGGATTGCAAGAATGTAATTGCCACAAGATAGAAATTTGTCTTATGCTCACTATGTTCTTGGTGTCTAAAACCCAGCCAGACACGTAGAAGGAGCTCAATAAATATTTTATAAATATATGAATAAATATTGATAACAATGATAATTAGTTCAATAGAAATTAAGCAGAAGACTGTAATCAGCCTACCATTTTCCCCAAGATAATAGATGAAAATGAAACCGCAAAGTCCTAATCCAGAGGCACCAAACATCTATTGATATGGGCTTTAAATTACTTATGTTTACCAGCTGTAACTAATCATTGTCGAACGTTTTCAGTAAATTATGTAAACCCTGCAATGTTTTTCTATTGGTTCTAATATACAGAAGTATTTTTCCCTACAATGAGCAATGGAGAGAAAATAGATACTTATAAATTTTCACTGCTATTATCATCTAAATCAATTAAAATGCTTAGAAATGATGGTAAATTGTCATAATGATGGTAAATTGTCAAGAGGATTTTATAAATTTTACAAGCAACTTTTTATAATTAAGTTGCAAATTTATCCACCATTTCTGTGTCATATTTACAAATATGGAGTTAGAAATATAAAACATCTTCTCATGTGCATTGTTCTTAGAGTAGTAGTAGTTCTTAGACTTATAACTCATCCATCAGAGTGCATGAGTACAATAATAAGAAAAAAATAATGTTGTAGAAAAGTTCTTAAGTCGAACAGGCAGAAAGAAGTATTGTTATAACAATGAAAAGTCATAGAAGCAACTTATTTCAAAAGTTTTCAATGTTACTTCACATGTATTTACCTTAAATTTTAGCAGAGGCAGAAGCACCACATATCATCCATTTTACCAGGACGGAGGATGGTTCCTCAAGTATTATTACAGATGATGATGCTTGAAGTTTTATTATACCGCCCAAAAAGCTCTACGTCTAGACACTAGTTTTACTGACTTATAATTCTGTTCCATCTTCTGGATGAAGTATAAATACAATAATTTATTTGGTATAATTGCCATTTTTATGAAATATCTGGTGCTATAGATTTATAGCTATAGTTTATATAGATTGATAAGATATACAACAATACAGCCATATCTTTAGATTTTGTTCCTATTGGCCTTTGAGATGAGAGGTTGATTAAAAATGTAATTAAGGTTTCAATTAAATAATTGATCTCTTACTTCCATATGTATTTAGTTACTACATTAACTATTAACCTGCCATTACTTTTTCCTTACTTGAATTAATTACACCCTTAGCTCCATCTTTGGGTTTCTTTTATGTCTTACCTTTAAAATAAATATACTATTTAAGAATTAAAAATAATATATGCCAGCAGATTATTAAAACTGGAACTGAATTTAATAGATAATTTTATAGGTTTTAATTTTCTCAGAACACTACAAAGTTGAATAATTTTTGGTTACCCACTTAGAGGAAACTCAAAGTCAGCTGCCACATTTGTTCTAGGTTAGACTGTGCAGAAACCAGTAAAGGCAGATGACCCTCAAAGAGATAAAGCAAAATTGACAACAACAATAAACTTCTATAATTCACAGTTGAACAGAATACTAGATTTTAAATATATAAATTCACAAAAATTAAGGTTACCTTTCAAGGTATGTATTTAGTATCTTTATGTAATTAGCTTCGATTCCATAATAGTTTTATATTCATTTTGTTTTGTTTTATAGATTGTCATCACTTTAGTTCAAAAATAATGCTGTCAGCCCTATAGTGGGTTCTTTTGCTCAGTTTTGGAATAAGGTTAATTTAAAATCAATCATATATATGTATGTACATAATTGGACAAATACTGAATGATCTAATATTATGGTATTTTAAAGAGTTATTTCTGAATAGTGAGGTTGGATTTTATCTTTTGAGTGTTTAGTTTATACATATTGTTTGAAGGTTTAATAGGTTATATTCATAGAATATAACTGTTTATTATCCAAAACAAATTTTAAAATGTGTCATAAAATCTATGCATAGTACTTAACATTTAAGACTTCATAGGAAGTTATCCTTTGAAATTTTATGAAATTGTAATCATTTATGTTTTAGATATTTTAAAAATATGACTAGTTTGTAGGTAATTTGAAAATGATAGAGCTACTTTGATTTCTAGTAAAGGTATTATGTGTGTCACAAACATCATTCAAATTTGCTAATAGTTTCATTAAAAAGAATAAATAAACAAGCAAGCTTAATTTAATGTATCCTATTTAACCCAATATATCTCAAACATTATCATTTTAGTATGTAACCAATATAAAATTGATAACAAGAGATCTTACCCTCCATACGAAGTCTTCAAAATATAGTGTATATTTCATATTTGAGAAACATCTTAGTTCAGACTATCCACGTATCAATGGGATACGTATAATAGCCACATATAGCCAGTGGCTACCCTGTTGTACAACAGAGAATGAAAGAGTAGAGAATTAAGTTTTATGACAATTATTTGCACATTCCCAGAAGCTTAGGTAAAATGTTATTTACCTAAAAGTTTAAGAGGGTTTTTTTTCCCTCAGTTTCAAAATTTCAGATAGAATTTGTCAAAATCATAATTTTTTTTTCAAAATAAAAAAAAATCTACGATGAATACTGGATGTTACAGCAACTGAAGAATTATTAAACACCACATCTGAAACTAATGATGTATTTACTGTATGTTGGCTAATTGAATTAAATTTAAAAAAATCTTGTCATGGATGCAGTGTTTTAATTGACATTTAACTCTAATATAAAATAAAACTATTATTTAAAAGAAAATTAAGGAAGAGTAGCCTTTAAAGAATACTGGACTATATAGTTTGAAGAACTTTCCTATGCAATATGACCATATGGTAGATATGACAAGAAATAGATTTGGTGATGAAATGCTGAAAATTATGAAAGACAATCTTTAAGGAAAGCAGAGAATGAACATGAAACCTCAGCATACTGGGAACAAAGGCCATACCGATTGGTGCTAGGAGACCCAACCAACCATGGCACTACCTCAGGTTAAAGATGTAATCCTGAGACTTATTGTTAAGCCAAGATTCTCAGTGTACATTGTAGTCCTGATTCAATAATATCCCTTGGCTCCCAACAAAAGCAAACACTATTTCTTTTGGAGAAAAATGCATCATCCATTTGGGCTTTCAGGTTACCCACAGATAAAGCTTAACCAAACATGAGCTCCCAATGAAAAAATAAAAGGCCTGGGACGGCTGGGTGGCTCAGCATCTGCCTTGGGCTCAGGGCATGATCCCGGGGTCTGGGATTGCGTCCCACATTGGGTTCCTTTCAGGAAGACTGCTTCTCCCTCTGCCTGTGTGTCTACCTCTCTCTCTCACTCTGTATGTCATGAATAAATAAATAAAATCTTAAAAAAAATAAAAATAAAAATAAAAAATAAAAGTCCAAATAACAAATACCATGATTTCATGATAGCTACAAGGATATTTTTTTTTTTTTTATGATAGTCACAGAGAGAGAGAGAGAGGCAGAGACACAGGCAGAGGGAGAAGCAGGCTCCATGCACCAGGAGCCTGACGTGGGATTCGATCCCGGGTCTCCAGGATCGCGCCCTGGGCCAAAGGCAGGCGCCAAACCGCTGCGCCACCCAGGGATCCCGCTACAAGGATAATTAATTTGAGCCCCAGGAACTTCAGAGGATGGAATTATTAGAGATATAACATATGAAAGAATTAAGAAAATAACAAATACATTTGTTTAAATAAACAAAGAATAAGAAAACATCCCCCTCCTGTGTGAAAAAGGTATAAGAAGAATAACCACATAGACATTTTTTTAATGAAAGTATAATTATTGTAATTTTGAATTCCAACAGCAAAGAGAATTAATGCACTGAAAAACATATCTGAAGAAATGACCCAGTGTGTAACCTAGAGAAATAAGGAGAAACATATTGTGGCTCTGATCATCAGTTCTTTAGTACTATGCCAAGATCTGGCACATGGTAGAAACTCATTCAAGATTTATTTAACCAGTTGTAAGATAAAACTAATAAATAGTTTTACATTCAATGTATTTAGGTGGTACAAATTTAATATTTGAAAAATTCTCTTCTTCATAATAAACACTGCATGTCATTGTGAAAACATATTCTCAGCCATCTGGATCCCCCCCCCCCCACCCCCATGATATCTAGCAATTGCATCCTTGGAAACATTCAATTAATGAAACATTTCCATAACAATATAACACTTTTTATTATATAAAGACACCTCATGATTTCTATAACTAAATAAAATGCCAATATAGTAATTTTTATATAAACATTTGCAAAATCTCTGGAATTAAGCAACAAATATGCTCAGGTATAAAAAACTAAAGAAAAAGCATATAGACTTTTACTGCAATAAACTCCTGTCTTGCAAGTACAACCAGATGGTAGAAAAGAAACATGCCCTCATTTGAGATTTAGACCTCTGCCTTTAAAGCAAATGACAGAGTTAGAATTTTACTCTGCTGGTAAATTTTGTTTCAGTTCGTATTTAAATAAAATTGGGCACCTTCTCAACATTGGCACAGAGCCGGAAAAAAAAATATGAAATTTACAAGTTCTGAGCACAATGTTCTGGGGCACATTTCTACCTATAAAAATACTGATAACAGAAAGATCCAATTTGGCATCAGTCTTTTGCCTCCCTGTGTTTTTATGTGTTTATTTTCATGTTACTATTCAAATAGTGCATATTTGTAAGACGATATGATCATTCCTCAGTACCGTGCTTACAGTACTATATAATTAAATACATATTTTTGAGATTCCCTAATGTTCAGTTGGTTTACCAAAAGCCTTGGTAGGGCTAGAATTAACCCCACTTGGGAGAGCCTAGAAAGGGAGGGGGTAAATGCCAACAAAGAGCTCCTGAAAAATCAAGCTCTGGAGTTCTGCTTCTACTTCGAAGCAAAGGTCTCATGGAGTCAGGGAACTTGAAATCTTAAGGTATGACCCGAATGAAGCCCCGGGCTCTGGCCTCATGGCCAGTGGGAGCACATTATGAGGGGCACCTCTTGAAGTGCAAGAATGGAAGCCAGGACATTTGCATACAGAGTACAGATTCCATTGTGTGAGTAAAAGCTGCTCTTGCTTCCCTTCAATCCCTGTAAGGATCAGTCCAGCCAACTGTGTTTATACGCTCTCCACTATGTTGGTGTTGGCTAGGAAAGGGCTGCTGCAAAGAGGTTTTCGTTCAGCTTACACTCTGGGAAACCGTGGGCGTTCATCAGCTTGACAAACAGTTGGACAAGCCTGGCTTCTCTTTCTAAGAACTAAGAGAGGGACCTGTGGTCCATTGAGAGATATATGATAGTAAACAAGGATGTAAAGTCTGAACCGCATCTCATGAAGTTCGGTTCTCAAGGGAGGGAGAGGGCAAAGCAAAACAGGGCAGGAGAAGAGAACAAAGTCAAGGCCATGGTATTTAAGGGAGCAGTGCTATAATTATTACTTTGTAGATCAATGGGGCCTCACTGATTGTTTCAAAAGACCTTTCTAGACTCATCGTTTTGTTATTGAAATCCACTTCTCTTACCTGTCTAAACTAGGAAGGTCTCTACTTTAAAAAGCTAGAAGTCAGCAGGTTTGGATAATTGCATGCTATGATTTCTGTTGCCTAAAATATAAGCTTAAGCCATAGCACTACTGTCACAGAATCAGAAAATAGGGTGCCCGGTTAACTCAACTGGTTACAAAACTGGTTCAGATATATTAGGATAAATGTCATTCTTCAAAATGTAAATAACTCAATGCAAGAAAGATGCTCATGTAGGACCCATGAAAATCTTCCTCTATCCCATGTATGTGGAATTTATGCAATTTTTTTTTAAAGTTTGAGTTTGATGTGGTCAACCAGGAGGAAAACCCAATTATATAGCATAAATAAATGTCAAGAGGTCTAAGTGTAATTAGCACTAATAATGCATTTGGTAGTGTCACATCGGCTGTGAAGTCTTAAGGTGTAAATTCACTTTTGAAGTCTCATCTCCTATTCCCATAATCCAACCAAACACAGAGTTTTATGGTTTATCAAGAAATAATTATTCTTACTTGAAAGGATTTTGTCATAAAGAAAAGGTAAAAATAAGAATTTGTTTTTAAAGTTTTGCATAATCATTTTAATGTTTTCTGCTCATAAAATTGGAAGTCAAGAGAGAATTTGGAAATTACAAGAATTAAATTTGTCAAATGCAAAATAACTAAGACATTAAAACCAAGAAGCAAGGGTGGGAGTATTGACTTAAAAAGTGTGCAAGAGGCTTCTGGAGCCTTTTAATGATATTTTTCTTTATATGTGCACTGGCTATCTAGGTTAGTCTCACTTTGTATTAAATATTAATCAAGTTGCACACATTATTGTCATATTATTCTGCTACATGTACTTCGATGAAATTATTTTAAAAAATCAAACTCCCCAAATATCCTTTTCTCTCTCCCCAAATCACCCATGAGCATATCCATTGTGAACATTATCATATAGGCTCAGTATCTTCCCCTTTCTCTTTCTGGGAATGATACCAAAGAGAGGAAACAAAAATAAGCAAACAAAAATAGTACCACAAACTTCCTTTTTAGCAAAATTATGAGATTGGCATGTGACAATTGTCAGAAATTAGTTCTAAGGAAACATAAGCAAAACTACGCTGGAAGCTGAAGTGTTCACTCTGAAGTACAGAAGTTATATCCCTTTTTAAAAGAACCTTAGTGAGATCTTGGCATAGAGGACTGATTTCTGGCTGAGAATTCACAGAAGGACATGGAAAGGGAAGTAGCGTAAAGTCTCAATGGTACCCAGGAGGAACAAAATGCAAGAGGTGCCAGGAAATATACATTTCCTAAATAGAAGGGGCTCACTCTGTGATGCAGAACCAATGTCTCCTGTTGGCACCAGCTACTGTGGAATCTGGAAGACCGTGGTTTAGCATTAGAATAAATCATCATGGCCCGTGTGGTTGAGAAGCAACTGAAGCAAGACACTACACAGGTTCACTGGAACCTAGCATTCCTGGTTCAGGAAAGTCCAACTCATGTAATTATGATTAATAAAAATATCACTGGCAGAGCATTAATGCAATCATACATTTGCAAAAAGTAGTGGAAAAGGAGAGCAATAAAGAGAAAAAGGCCACTTTTTGGAAAATGATGATGCCACAAATCAGAGAAACACAGTTAACAAATCGTCTATCATAAATTAAAAAAATAATATAATGCAGCAGTCTCATCTCCAGTGCAAGAGTAGAAAGTACAAATGTGAGAAATCAGAAAAAAAGATGCCCCGACACAGTAGACTCCAAAATGCAAGCGGGCGGAATTAAGGAAAATAGAAGCAAGCTATCTCAGAAATAAAGATAAAATTGGAAAAAGAAAAAAAGGAGAACAGATGATACAGAAGAGAGAGAAAAGCACATAGAATATAGAAATAAGAGAAGAAAGCAAAATGAAATGCGAACAAGGAAAGAATGAAAAAGAATTGATATAAAAATGGTAGCTACAGACAATAAGCCAAAGAGATACAACATACTTTTCCTTAACGTTTCGAAGAAGGAGAAAGAGAAGGAAGAGGAAAGAGAGAGAGAGAGAAGGAAAGACAGAGAAAGAACAAGAGAGTGGAAGAGATAAATATTTTAAAGTACAATTCAAGAAAACTCAAATCTAAATGTAAGAATGCAACATGAGCCATATCCTGTAAATTTTACTCCCAAAAGTCAGTCCTGAGGCACAAACTCGTAAACACATTGGACATTAAAAGCAGAGAACAAATCCTTTGGACAGGCAGGCCAAGGGATCAAGGATTTATTTGTGAGAAGGAGGAGGCTGCCCACGGACTTTGTGCAAGTGACATTCATTTCAAGACAGAGCAGCAACTCCTCCAAGATGCTGGTGGGAAGGAGGTATGAGATTCATATCCCATCGACTCTCAGGTCAGCACAGGGACCATTCTGAACATGCAATATCTGAGGAAATATCCCCCTGAATCCCAGAGAACACCTCAAAAGGCTTAATGAACTTCAGCCGATCAAAGGGTCACTGGGAACCCAGTGGCGGAATTGGTCTCATTGAATCTCAGGCAAGGAAAATCTAACTTTTTTTTTTTTTTCTGAGACTCACTTTTAAAATAAAGATATTTAAAAAATTTTAAACTCTTATTATTTTTTTTAAGGATAGATAAATGTGTTCCAACAAAGGCAAATATACAAACAGAAAGATGTAGAAGCTGCAGCCTTAATACCAGACCAAAGGGAACTTCACAAAGATAAAGGGAATAATTCTCATTGAAGACATACCTCTCTGTGTATTCATGCACCAAATGTCAGGAGCAGGGTCCATGAAATCAAAATGACAGGGGGTGCAATGAGACATAGGAACAAGCTCGCAGGAGAAAATGCTGATCCACTGCTCTCAGCCCATCACAGCAGGAGTAAACAGTAAGTAAAGATACTGGATGAAGACATTTAACATTCAGTGAAGTGACTTTCTAGCATCTCTGTATCTATCCACTTGTCTTAATATCCACCTATCCATCTCACAAACTCAACTGAGAAAATAGAAAACTCCCTATACTGAACAGGGAACACGTGGATGGCCCTTAAAGCCTTTGCAAACGCTGCTTACATGAGTCCATTAAAGCAATCAATTTGAACTTAAGAAGCTGTGGTCTATGTATACAATGGAATATTACTCAGCAATTAGAAACGACAAATACCCACCATTTGCTTCAACGTGGATGGAACTGGAGGGTATTATGCTGAGTGAAATAAGTCAATCGGAGAAGGACAAACAGTGTATGTTCTCATTCATTTGGGGAATATGAATAATAGTGAAAGGGAATATAAAGGAAGGGAGAAGAAATGTTGGGAAATATCAGGAAGGGAGACAGAACATAAAGACTCCTAACTCTGGGAAACGGACTAGGGGTGGTGGAAGGGGAGGAGGGCGGTTGTTGGAGGGGAATGGGTGATGGGCACTGAGGCGGACACTTGACGGGATGAGCACTGGGTGTTTTTCTGTATGTTGGTAAATTGAACACCAATAAAAATTAATTAAAAAAAAAAAGAAAAAAGAAAAATATATACGAATACGTGGAAATTCAATTCAAAACACACACAGTTTGTATAAGGCCATAGGTGACCTGCCATCTTCTTCTCCTGATACCCTTCCACCTGCCTCTCCAACTTGCTGGGGCCACCACCATCCTGCCTTCGACTCCTCATGACTCACCGAGATTCTGCCTCCAGGATTACATCTTATTCTTTCCTTGGAAGGTCCTCACCTCTTGCCATGTGACTTGCTTCAACATTTCGGTACAATTTTTATCAAATGCCATTTGGGTGAGATCTTTCTTGGCTATTCTAACTAAAATTTGAAAATTTCAAATCATACCTTGTCAGTCATTACCCTCTCCTGATACTTTTTCCTTAGAACTTCCTTTTTTTTTTAGCACCCTTGATATAGGTACTAGCATTCTTGGGTTATAAATATTGATTATTTTCTGACTCCCTCACATAAACTTCATGGAAGTTCAGGGATTGCTCTTGGCGCCACTCACTTTTGTATCTCGACTTCCTAGAATAGTGATTGGAACTCAGCCAATGCTTAATGAGTGTTTCTGAAATGGATTTCTAAAAGAACAACCACTTGGAATGCATGATCAATTAAAGATCACATTTAAGATATCAGGGGGAAAAAAACAAGAATCTAGGAATAAACCAAATGAGCAATACAATCTACATCAAATAAAAACAGATAATAAAACTTGAAGTGGAAGATTGGAACAGGTAGTTTTGAAAAGCAGAATCACCATTATGAACATTTCAATTTTCTGAAGGAAAAGGGATATACTTCATCCATTTCACACACAAGAAAAATACTAGTAGGCTCATTTTTAAAAACCATATAATTCTGAAGTTTGTTTAGAATCAAGTAACAATAGACTATATCAAGGAATAATATAAAAAAGAATAGTAATAAATATTGATGGCATTACCAGATGTTAAAACTAAAAAGCATCTATTATTTTAAAAGTTTTGTACAAAATTTATTTGCCATTTAATTCTTCTCCTGAGTTATTAAATCTTTTGAATTTTCAATTATCATTTTTGTACTTGTAGAGAGAGAGAGAGTGGGGAGGAGCAGAGGAAGAGGGAGCACTCTGTGTTGAGTGCCAGCCCCACTTGGGGCTCAGTCCCAGGACCCTGACATCATGACCTGAGCTGAAACCAAGAGTCAGCAACTGAATCATCCGGGCACCCCAGAAAGGTGGGATTTTTATTTCACTGTTCCAGAAAACAAAAGAGAGGGCCTCCCTTTGATAGAATATCTTTACACTCTACATAAACTTAGGTTTTTCACACCAGTGGTACCGCTGAATAAAAGACAGATCTTTGTCTTTTATTTTGTTTTATTTTCATTAAGCACTTATACCTGTAAGATATGAACAGTTTCAGGATAGAATAAACAATAAAAAAAAAAAAAGATTTCAAATGAAGTCACTTGACTTTTCACTTGAAATAATTTATAAAATGCTGGTGTGTGCATCTTTTATTTCTGGAAGCCATCAGTTTGATCTCTGTATTTCTGGGTCTGCTTCTGTTCTTTGTTTTGTTTTTTGGGTTCCACATACAAGTGAAATCACATGGCATTTGTCTTTCTCTGCCTTATTTCACTAAGCATAATATGGTCTAGTTCCATTCACATTGTTACGAATAGCAAGATCTCATTATTTCTTATGGCTGAGTAATGTTCCAATGCATATATATACACCACATCTTTATCCATTTACTTGTTGATGAACACTCGCGTTGCTTCCATAGTTTGGTAGCTGTAAACAATGCTGCAATAAACATAGGGGTGTGTGTATATCATTTTGAATAAGTATTTTCAGCATTTGGGAAGCTTTAAAATATTTAAGACTCTATGAAAAATAATTTCACATGGACATATTAAGCAAACAATTCATTTATAATTTATATTTTGCACAAATATTTGATTTAATAGTCATTATAGAAAAAGTATTTTTCATTGGGCATATACATATTGTTTTCTAGCAATGCTGACAATTTTGCATGATTTAAAGTAATATACTTGTTGATCGAATATTATTCTTCATTTTTTGAATGAGCTATTTTCTATATGTGGGTACTTCTAGTTAACAAATATTCTTCAAACTGTATAAGCCATTAATTCAACAAATATCAAGTGAAATAAAGCTTTTAAAATGCAAGTCACTACCCAATTGTATTTTTAACAAAATCACATAGTTTTCAAGTGATAAGAAAATTCATTCTTAAAAATAACAGGTAATACCTCATTTTCTGGATCATACAGCTTTACCTTATTTTCCAAGTAGAGTAAGAGAAAAAGAATAATAAAAAAAGAATTTGAGCCATAAAAGTAAAGAAATAAATGAAAGAAGACTGGAACACAAAGGAGAAGTTGTGAGTAGAAGAATAGAAGAAAAGGAAAAAAATGTACTTCTACCAAAGACTCAGAAATATTATTGGACTATTTACGCCTCAATATTACATAGATGATCTGAGGTTAAATTAGAATCAGGGAATAATGCAATATCACCTTTTCTGTGTTCACAAAGATATGACAATTGAAAGAGGATGAAAAACTTCTTTTCTAAACAATAGGTAAAACAAAACTACCTCTGAAATTGCCAGAGAATAATTGAAAGCATAAGACTTAAATTTAAGATTTTATCTCAACATTGGGATGCTATTTTCCACTCAAAAAAATACATGTTTCTGGGCACCTGGGTGGCTCAGAAGTTGAGCATCTGCCTTTGGCTCAGGTCGTGATCCCAAGGTCC
The DNA here is from genome assembly GCF_018345385.1 of Vulpes lagopus. Classification (NCBI taxonomy): domain Eukaryota; kingdom Metazoa; phylum Chordata; class Mammalia; order Carnivora; family Canidae; genus Vulpes; species Vulpes lagopus. The sequence continues at coordinate 3,668,224 of NC_054824.1, forward strand.
CGGAATCAAGTCCTGCATCAGGCTCCCTGCATGGAGCCTGCTTCTCCCTCTGCCTGTGTATCTGCCTCTCTCTCTCTGTGTGTCTCTCATGAATAAAAATATAAAATCTTTAAAAAAAAATATCTGTTCAGTGCAGCAATAAAATATAAGGATAAAAATTATGACAATATTTTAAGATCTTAAAGTCCCTAAATTTAGTCTAAAGAGTCTATATGTATATACATCCAGGGGTGTTGCGGTTCCATCTTCTATTTTATTTTTGTTTCCTTGGAATCCTATAATTATATTTGGTAGTAACTTGAGGAGCAGAGTTAATCCCAAGCAGTTTTTTGTTTGTTCGTTTTTAGCAAAGATAAAGGTATGATTTGTTGATGTGCCATTGTCCCTTGTGTGGTCATTATTACCAGACACACTATTCTTTCTTTTTCTAAGGAATTAAGACTCTTTTTGGTTTTCCAGGCATTGTCCCAGAGAGCCTTCAAAGTTCAATAAGGGTTCACAACCCAGTGGGTTAGATGGGGATCTTCTTAGATGGAAACTCCTCGAGAAATGTAGAGAATAAGGCAGCATGACCAGATAGAGAGACCATATATTTTTTTAAGATTTTAATTTATTTATTCATGAGAGAGAGAGACAGGCAGAGACACAGGCAGAGGGAGAAGCAGGCTCCACGCAGGGAGCCCCATGTAGGATCCCAGGACCCCCGGGATCAGGCCCTGGGCCAAAGGCAGGCACTAAACTGCTGAGCCACCCAAGGATCCCTGAGAGACCCTATTAGATGTCACTTTGTAATTTGATGAGCCAGAGGTCGAAGGTCTTAACTTCCTTGACCTATTATTGCTTGTATTGCAAATAACCTTCACAGAACCTTCAGGAGCTTCTTAACTTTCTAGTCAATAAATATTAGCTATTCTTAATATCTTTTTATTAACCAAGCAGCTGTTGAGTCCTAAGGATATAATGGTAAACAAAAAGACATAATTTCTACCCTCATGGAGGAGAAAGAGAAATTAGTTATCCATAGTTTGGCATAAATAAGATCAATTTTTTTACATTTTCAGTCCATTTTAACTACCATATCCTGGTTAGTATGCTTAATTTCATCATAAATGGATACTTTGGCAGAGTCTCAATTGGTCTTTTGATGTTGAGACCATAGTCTTGTAAAGTAAGCCTCCCCACCTCTTCTTTCTAGGTAACACTAGGTTAGTAGCATATTCTAAGTAACACTCAATATGTTGATTTATGTTAGATTTTAAAAATCTTTGCTGTAGTCCTGAGAAACAAGTGCTATAATTTCCTCTAACAGATGAGGAAACTAAGGCATTGAGTGGCATACTGACGTGCCCAAGGTCACAGAGCAGGCATTCTGAGCATAGGCCATGTACATATAGGGGAAAGGAAAGGAATCAAACAGCTTCTGTCCATCACAGATAGGTGGTACAAAAAGTTGAACTGATTCAGAAAACATCATGAGACAGGATTATAATTATTTTATTGTTTATAAGAGTCAAATTTTGGGAATAACCTAAATCTCCAAAAACAGGGGTAAGTAAATAAAAATATAGCCTAACAATAAAATGAAGTAGCATACAGCTATTAGGAATAATTAAGTAGACTTATGCTAAATGACACAGAAAGAAGCCACATGATATACGGTGGAGAGAAGAAAAAACAGATTACAGAGCAGCACGTGGAATGTTATCCCATCTGTGTAAAACTGCATGCGTGTAGATACAGAGAGAAATACCTGAAAATGTGTTTACTAGGAATGATTACATGGAGATGCTGAGAACTCATCTGAGATCATGTTTTCATTTGTGCGTTTTTGACATATGAGCTTATTTTTACTCTGATCATGCATCAATTTTACAAAATCAAGACTATATAATAAATAACATAGAAGAGTGTATCTGGTCCTGGCTTTGCATCTAGCTTCTGGCGTGACCTTGGGTAAGTCTCTTGAATTATTTCTCTCTCGGGTCTATCAAGCTGGCTTTAACAATAAGTTTGATAGTCTTACTTTCTAGTGACTATGTCTCATTCATTCAGAAGCCACTTGATTACTTGTTCAGAATGGGACTGGACCACCAGCGTGGACTGACCTAGAACACCGGGAGAAGCACCAAAGACATGTCTCGAATCAACTTTCCCCCTCTTCTACTCTTTCTCCTTTTTCTTCTCTTTAGATTGTTATGTTGACAGTGAACCTTGGATATACAGATAAACAGAATTCATCCATGGTGCCTAAACAAGGACAGGAACGTCGTTGTAGTCAGATCCCTACATCTGGTGTCCTGGTGGCAGAGCACAGGATTGGAGAGTAAGTTGGAAGGATAAGTAAGTAAGAAGAACTGCAGGGTCAGACCTGGTCTCTCCACACACATGGGACCAACTTTGGCCAGAAATCTTTATGGTTGTTTCGATGATAAAATGGCTACATGAAAAGAGGCTTCAGTGAGTTAGATTCAGGAAGTTCTCAGGACCCAGACATATGTCAGAAAAAGCTATTAGAGAATCGTAACCAAATGTAGCTTCTTTGAGTGCTCTGTGGGATTCATGAGTAATACCAAATTGTGCTACTAAATCTTAAAAAAAAAAAAAAGCCCAGTCTTGGGATCACCCATTCATTAGTTTATTTAGTCATCAAATGCATATTAAACACCCACTTGTCAGGCACTGTACTAATTACAAAGATGAATAGTTTCTAGACCTCAGAGTTGGAGGTAAAAGAACTATGAATGCACAGATATTACCATACACTGTAATACATATAAAGATGGCAGACAAAGACTGCTACATCTTTAAGTCCTAGTAAGAGCAGAAAATGAAGTCCTTTGTCTTACCAAAGATTATTTAGCCCTCCCACGTATTAGGAGGATTTCCAGAACCCTATAGGAGAGAAGCTTGCCCTGTGCATTTCCGTTTACGAGAGAGGTTCTGTAACCTATAATCAGATTTCGTTCATTTGCAAAAAGTCTACTACTCACTTTTTCAAAATCCTAAACAATTCCCTAAATCCCAGGTAAAGATCTACAGCTGAAGGTTAAAAAATCCTCAGTTCTCTCCACATATAAACATACAGTGGGACCTGGAAGAAAAATTCCCTGTGGCCACTGGGCCTCGGTGGCACGTGTTCCCCCCTGTGTTAGTTTCCTAGGCCTCCCATCGCAAGTTACCACAAACGAGGTGGCTTGAAGCAACAGAACTTTATTCTTCACAGTTCTGGAGGCCAGATGTCTGAAATCAAGGAGTTGGCCGGGTCACACTCCTTCCAGAGGCTACAGGGGACATTCCATTCCCATATTCCAGACATTTTTGCAGAAACCAGAGTTTAGTTGATACCTTCAAGCACATCCGTGAAGGCTCGAAAATAGCCTTATGTGGAACCATTATTCGCTGCCTATAATTAACACCTTTCTAATCCACTGACAAACACCACTAAATACATGACAACCCAAGCCTGATAGTAACTGCAATTTTAAAATGTATTGACTGAGAGCTGTTATACGTTATTTCTCATCACACTCTCTGAAAACTAATTAAGATTTAGCAGCCTCTCATAATATTAGGTTACGTGCAGTCACATATAGACTTTGAATTTGCTCAAGCGTTTCTAGAAGCAAGAAGATATGATCACATCAAGGAGTTATTTTAATAAGGCACTAACAATTAAAGTCATAGCTGAATCCAGGTTGACTACTGCTTAAGTCACCCAGTGCGTAGCGGCAATGGACTGTAGAGTTCGTAATATTTTTAGGTCACATCCTTGGCTTATTTAGCCATTCTCATTTGCTAACATAGAACTGTTAATCTTCATTTAACTTTTCCAAGATAGATAATGCTTTGATCTACTGAAAACACAATTATATTTAATCTACTATTACTATTATTATTATTATTATTATTTGTAATTGAGAACCTATCTCCAAGGAAATTCTAAAATGATTTATAGTAATGAAAAATGTTTAAGAAGGAGAATCTTTATCTATTCTAATAAAAACAAAAAAAAAAAACAAAAAATAAATAGGAGCCTAGAGACACAGGAGACCTGGGGTAATACTATTATTACAAAGGAGCTATGTCCTTAGTTTTAAGCTTCTTGGGAAAAGGACAACCATCAGTCTATAACCTTTCCACCATCCCCAGCATTGAATGCTGGGAGATGTTGAGCTATTTTTTTCAAGAGTATCCTTCTATTTATTTTTCAAGAGAATCCTTCCTGGCAGGAAGGCAAGGAGAGAATTGTCAAGGAAACACAGCCCAGGCTGTCCCTCTATAGTTTTGCATCTATAAACATACTTCGTTTAAATAAGGAGATACTTGAAGTCTCTATATATTTCTTGCAAAACTATACGTGGACTTGTCCAGTGTTTCCTCAAAGATTTATTCATTTCTTTTTTCTATAGAGATCATCAAAATGAAGATATATCCACTGAGACTTAAAACAAAACAAAACAATAAGCTTTTTGTTGTTTCCAGAAGAGGCATTTAAAAATAGTCATCAAAGAGCACCTGGGTGGCTCAGTCAGTAGCGCATCCAACTCTTGGCAGCATTGATTTTTGCCAATGTTAAGTCTGTTCCTTTGGGGAAGAACAATTGCAAAACATTGGTTCAATTTTAGGAAAGCTGCATTGTTTTTTTCCCTCACCCGGGTAAAGTGAGTTATTACCAGCAAGTACCAACTGTGGACAAACATAACTGAAGGTTCCCATTAAGAACAGTTTGGGGGCACCTGGGTTGGCACAGTTGGTTGTGCATCCGAGTTTTGGTTTTGGTGCAGGTCATGATCTCAGGGTCGTGAGATTGAGCCCGGAGTCCTGCTCAGTGCAGAGTCTGCTTGAGTTTCTCCCTGCCCCTCCCCTCACTCTCTCTCTCTCACTCTTTCTCTCTCTCAAACAAATAAATGCTAAAAAAAAAAAGTTATTGAGTTCAGAAAACTACATGCCTCATAAATAGATGCATAAATGAGATTTTGTTCACTTTGTGGCCCTAGATGTGTAAAAAGCATTGCTGATATTGTCATAAAGGTTTCCCAGCCACGCTTCTTCCATTGTGTCCTTTCAATTACCATGCTACCTTTCTAAGGAAGTAGCTCAAAGGAGGGCCATATTATTTTACTTGAAAATTGTGTTTGTATTTATGTAAGCTCTCTTACAGATATTTAGTTAATGTTGCAATGTTTCCTGCCTTAAACTGTGGACAGTTTGAGACCTGAAATTCCTGACTATGATCCCTGAAGAATGCAAGACCCTGAATTGAGATAGACACATGAACAAAACAGCTAAAAAAAAAAAAAAATCCTTTAAAGGGTATCTATTATATCATTCAACACTATAATAATCTATGTTAAGATCCCACTGAAGCCTGAAGACACACAATAGAAAAAAAATTATAAAATATGTTTCCCAAATGAATTACTTTGGAAAATATTGTCATCTCAATAGTGTTTAGGAAATTTCCAAGATTCTCTTGCTCAGAATATAAAACTATTTTAGATCATTATTTTGGCTATATATGTGAATTTCAGCTATAGAATAATGAGGTGTATTTGAGAACTTTGCTCATAGAATTAATCTTATTAATTTATACAAATGTATTTAGTCAAATGTACCAATGTTGATTAGTACCCTTATTAATACTCTCTATCATTTAGGTTCATAAATTTAGTTTGGATTATTTTCAAGTAAAGATATTATTAGTTCAGGAAGTTCCAAATAATCATGAGAATCACAGTTTTGTTGCATGCATGCCAAAAAAAAAAAAAAAACATCATTATTGAAACATATCTGGCAAACGTATTGGCAACTGACACATTAGCATCAAAAGTGTGACTAAATTAATTACTAGTATTTCTGTTCCCTTAGGGTCATGGACTCTTCATTGGATGCTAAAAGAATATAAAATACTATTTTGGTCATTCCTTATAATACTTGGTTATGGGGAAAATTGAAGCTTGTTCACCATGAATTCTTTTTACATGAAAATACAATTTTTCCTGAGTGATTAAACAACATATGTTGGCAGAGTTATTTCCTCTTATGAAAATATTTCATGTCAAGGCCATCAAACACAAAGTATTCATTAGTAAAATTAAGTTATCCTACTCTTCAAAAAATGACACTATCATATTACTTAGATTTTTCTTGTGATATACATGTCATTACCTCTCACCAGAACACAGAAAAGACTTTTCTGTGGTATTTATTTGACCAGAAAAATCAAGGTTTCTTTCTCATCTGTTAGAAAATAGCCATATTAATAAGAGTTTACAATTACAGTCTCAAATGGGCACCATATGGACATTTAAATTATGGCATCTATTTTCTTTGGGTGCTTAACAGAATGATATATCATAAGTATAGCGCTTTTACAAAACTATGTAGGCAATCGATGAACGACGTTATTTATATGTACAATTTTTCATTTAGGCAAAATAACTGGTTATTTATATTCCAGTTTGTACTTGATATAGATTTGATTGTGTGCCATTGTTCATGGGCATTTTGTCATACCTTGATATAATGTTGTTTGGAATCGGTTGTCAAAGAGTTTATAACAACTAATTTTTATCTATCATAGCTCCTACCCAAGGCATAAATTAACAATGAGTTTTAAGTCATCTGATCAAAAAGACAGCAGGCCCTAAAGCTCCCCCTTGAATGTCTTTCAAAAATACAATGGAATTTATGTTGTAATGCAAAAGGCCTGGAAAAAATATATTCATGACATTTTCATTATAATGTTGGACTCCATTGTTTGGCTGATAACATTTTTAAGGTAACTTGAAAACTCTGCATGTTTTCAGTAATGTCTTTCTTACCTAGTGATTGTTGAATCCTTTCTGACAAAAATTAAGTCTTTGACTAAGAGATGTTAAGTTTCTAACTGCTTCCCTCTCCCTCTCCTCCCTCCCCCTCTCTATCTCTGTGGAACTACTGGTATCTATCAAACAGAATAATAAAGAAGAAGCTAGGAATGAATTAAGCATAAAATTTTACCCAAAGGGGCTGAAAACAAGGCAAGAAAATTAAGAATCTGCATAAATTGCACGCAATAACATAGTGGGAATAATGGGGTGTGAGTAGAGGAATAAGGGGAGAAATCCATTAAGCAAACCCCAAACAAGAATATTGAGAAAAATAATAGTGTCAGCCTCTTGCAGATCAATTAAAAAACGGGAACTGAGCCAATGTTTGAGAGGGAAGAATAGTACTATAATTTCTTTTGAAAGAAATGGCAATGGGCCATTAATCATGTTGGTTTTACCTTGGGTTGGTGCCCAGCCTGGACAATTAATAAAATATTCTTGTTACCGCACTGGCAACTTTATCTTGCCACCATTAAACAAAGTGTCACCAACAACTATATGCACAGATCTGATACATATTCTAGGTTCAAATGAAATGAAAAAAAAAAATCAATAAAGACATTCAAAGTAAAGAAACAAATCAGCAAAGGAGACCAATATCTGCTCTTTCTTGCAGTAACCATGTTGAGTAGAAGCACACATCAACCTGAATAATTTCATGATGAGGCTCATGTTTACACTGAAATATCCACGTGATGCCAGAGAATTTGAGTCAGCAAGATAGATTATTTACAGGATTCCAAGCAACTGGATATTTGGAGGTCCATATCCATTAGTCCTCATAAACACCCAGGTATAATAACCTTACATAAATGTGTTTCCTTTTTAATAATAGCCAAATGTATAGCGAATGCTGTCTTTCCCCCAATAACATTTCTAAATTAGAATCTGCATTTGATATTGTCTCTACTTCTCTAAGTATTCGGCAGAGCAACTGACCACAAATACATTAGATTCTTTAAGCTACAAAGGAATTCCCCAGTGCTTTCACTGTTCTATGGTTTTATCCCAATTCATTTATTTACCCCCCAAAGAGTTTTTATGAATAGTGACATTGTCATTATAAACAATGTATTTTAGGGATCCCTGGGTGGCGCAGCGGTTTGGCGCCTGCCTTTGGCCCAGGGCGCGATCCTGGGGACCCGGGATCGAATCCCACGTCGGGTTCCCGGTGCATGGAGCCTGCTTCTCCCTCTGCCTGTGTCTCTGCCTGTCTCTCTCTCTCTCTCTCTCTATCATGAATAAATAAATAAAATCTTTAAAAAAAAAAAAAAAAAAAAAAAAAAAATAAACAATGTATTTTATAATAAAATTCAGATAATTAAAAGATTTAATATATTATTTGATGCAATAAATTTTCTTTCTTTTTCTGGTTGTAAGAGTGTTGTAGTTGCTGATTTCTGAAAATTCTTATTTCTGAAAATACAATGTTAGCCACAACTAGGCCAATTTAATGTCTTTCAAAATTAGGATCTTATCCAAGTACAATAAACCACTCTCATTATTTTAATCATGCTATATAAACATTAGAGAAATCTTGAAAATTCGACTGCTGTCTTTCAGAGCTCTTTTGGTTACCAAAAATAAATACCAAAAATAAATACACTGAATGGAGTCTAAACAATATGATTGAAGAATCCTGATAAAGACACATTTATTTTCATTATCTTAAATCTTACAGTTTTCATATAGCATGATGGTTCACCAAAAACTAAAGATTTGGTGAGTGTGTTGAATTTTACTGAAAATATGATTTCCTTTCTATATTGTTTTGTATTAGAAAATAAAAAAAAACTTTAAGGTGTTAACTCTACAAATAATACCTTGTGTTGTTTTTTTTTTCTGATAGAAAATTTAGATTCACTCCCCTGTTATATATGGAATTTTTATAATGATGGAAAAAATGTTTTGTTTGATTATCAAACTTACCATTTATACCTGTGAATGTGCATATCTGGTATGAAAATGAGAATAAAAAATCTTGAAGGTTTTAGTTTATTGACATAACAGATTAGACTATTCTTTGGAGATTTAATTATGTCAAAAGCAAAAGAAACACCACACATCCCCATATACAGAAAATACCTGAGGCAATAATTAACCACTGAGGTGTAGCTTGATTATTTAATAATTTGGTAAACTGTATTTCTATTACGATAGCTTAGATAGTACATAAAGTATGGTCTGCCCAGGTGGTGTGTTTTACTTATACACCAATATGGCATTATCATTTCAAAGTAAATTTTTAAGATAAAAGTTATTTAAAAATCTGTAGCTTGCATCAAGGGTTTGAAGACAGGCTGCCAGTTTTCTAAAACTCGCCTCTCTGCCTACTGTAACTCTGGTAGCTTTACTATCACTTGCATTAAACAGCTTAAGTAAAATATTCACAGAAAGATAAATATCACATGATTTCACTTATATTTGTAATCTACAAAACAAAACAAAATGAACAAACAAATAAAACCACAGAAACACACTCATAAATACAGAAAGTGAGCTGATGGTTGCTGGAGAGGGAGCTGGGGAAGGAGGGTGGGGGTGGGAATGAATGAAACACATGAAGGAGATTAAGAGGAACTAACTTCCAGTTAAAAAAAAAATAAGTCATGGAGATGAAAAGTATAGTATAGGGAATATAGTTAATGGTATTGTGATTATGTTGTATGGTGACAGATGATGAGCATTGAGTAATGCATAAAATTGCCCCATCACCACGTTGTATACCTGAAACTAATATAACATTGTATGTCAAGTATCCTTCAATTAAAAAAAAAAAAGGGCTAATGAGACTGTGCATGAAAGTAACATTCTTAATAATGTGAAATGATAGCAAATCCTCAGACTAGTGGAGGGTGTTTTCTTTGGCTCCTTTATTTTGCATGATTATTTTATGCACTGTTTATTTTAACCAGAGGTTTTTAATTGTTATTGGAATTGTCTGGAATCATGAAAACACCTTTGATGATTTAAATAGGTAAATTCCTATATACCATTGGACCAACAGTAGTTCTTTTAGCAATTGTGTGATGAAACAAAGGACATTTCCTTTATTTACAAAAGCTATGTTTTAATCCACAGATTATTGTTCCTTCCAAGATATTAGGTACAAATATTCAGCTTATCCTCATAAAATATTCCCACTGAAATTAGGTGGGGTTCTGATTGGTTTAACGCTGAAGAGTTGTGGCTCACTGTAATACAGGCATTTGAAAAATTATGTGAAATAATTGAAATTGGAATGGGACACACCCATAATGCTCACTAGAAAACAATATAATTAAAACCACACTGGTATATCATATGACCTTGACCTAAATGGAATCAGTCTTGGACGATGCAGCAAGGCCTGTTTATCTTTGCTTTTTAATATTTTTGCTCATCTTTTTTCAGTACTGAGAAGAAAAGCAAATGGCTTATTTTTGTTGGAAAACATCCAAACATCTGTATGTGGGTTTTTATTCTCTCCTAACCATCCAGCCAAAGCATAGGTCATTTCCTTCTCATGTATGTGGAACTCTGTATGCAGACTCTACAAAGTGGAGCAGACCATCCCTGAATTTTGAGTATGGGCATATGACTTAATAAAAAAAAGATCATTCCCAAACATTGTATATTTCAGTTTCAACTACTTTCCCATAGTTTCTAATGTTTAATGATTATGTATTTTTAATCTAAGATATATATCTTGTATCTGATATTAATAAAGATAATTCATTTGCTCTTATTAAATACCTCTCTGCCTTCTCATGCCATCCCAGTCTGTCCTAAACCACAAGAGGTTCTTATGTACATACGTGTTGATACCCCAGCCTGCATACACAAGTTCTAGCCAAATCCCAGTAAATAGCTACCCTGTGGCCCACCCTCCAGCCTAAAGGTGCTTCCACTCTAGAGTCTGATCTGCCCTCAGAGTGTGGATCTAGTGAAGAAGACTGCAAGATCTCTGGAAGTGAGTCTAGCACCTGGGCTGGAGTCCCTAGGTATGGTTCAGAAATGGTTCAGAAATGGTGACAAGAGGCTAGGGGCTCTGGATGAGCAGGTTTCCTTGGTCTATCAGTTTTCTCACTCCATGTGAAGTGGTACCTGGAGGAGGAGCAAAGGAGACACTTCTAAAGTATGGAGGCCCAGGGTAGGGGTACTAACACCTGAAATATAGACATTCTGGAAATGAGAGTTTCAGACAAAGATGGCAAGCCATGTTGGCCCTTTAGAGCTTGAGCAGAGGCAGTTCTAGCAAGAGGTAGAGTGAGCCAGAGGTTGTGCACTCAGCAGGGACCTAAAGTGAGCGAGACCAGACACTTGTATTTTATAAGTTGGATCCCTTACATTTCATATATTCTCTGTGTTTTTTCTTTGAGGCATTTGTTCTCCTTTGTATTTACCAGTATGTTGTATATCTTCAACCTATGGTAGCTTTGCTATAGAGAATGCTAATCTATACTTGGTTCATTTAGAGCCTTTAGAGGAAGCGTCTACACATGTAAGCAAAGCATAAGAGGAGTAATCAAAAGAAGGGGGAAATTTAGGGAAAAAAATGTAACTAAAGAGAGCAAGGCTCAGATCACTCAAACTTTGTACAAATGTAACCTTGAAAATCCCGAGTTTTATTTAAAGAGACAATTTCACTTCTCTCACTTAACTTTTATTTTTTCTTATCACTAGATTAGTCTGTCTAAATTAGTGATACAGCATACGATTTCCTAGTTTAAAAGCTACACATGACTCCCTATTACCCACTATCTCATATCTAAAGTTCTATTCACTCATTTAATATTCATTGATCATCTACTATGTATGCATCAATCCCTATGTCCTAGGCATGGGGTACATAAAGACAAACAGAAGAAACATGATCTTGGGCAGCCCGGGTGGCTCAGCGGTTTAGCGTTGCCTTCAGCCCAGGGCCTGATCCTGGAGACCCAGAATCCAGTCCCACATCAGGCTCCCTGCATGGAGCCTGCTTCTCCCTCTGCCTGTGTCTGTGCCTCTCTCTCTCTCTCTCTCTCTGTGTCTCTCATGAATAAATAAATAAAATCTTAAAAAAAAGAAACATGATCTTAAACTCCACCCAGAATGGGGGAGAAATGATAAGACCTAAAGTAAAGAGAATAGAACATGGGGGGCAATGCAGTGAAGGAAGGAGACTACTTCAGATTAAATGGTCACAGAAGATTACATTGAAGTACCCAAGAAGAGAAGGACTCAGACATTCACAAAGGAAGAAAAAGAATGTTCCAGCAAAACAGGGTGGGCAGCATGTGCAAAGGCCTTGAAGTAGCATTATTTGCCTTTTACTGAATTGAAAGAAGGGCAGTATACCCACAGTGGAGCAAGGAAGAGAGAAATTATTTTGGAACATTAAACAGGAACCATGTCAAGCAACAATATTCAGGAGTTTGATTTTTTTTTCTTTCCTTACAGAAGATTGTCACCACTGAAGAATGTTATAAAAGTCACTGGCATAACTGATTTTATGTTTTACAAAACTTAGGTTGGCTGCTTTGTGAAGAGTGAACTGGTATGGGTCAAGAGTTGGTCCTGAGATATGACGAGAGGCTCCAGTGGTCTAGTGAGAAGCCACAGGGTTTAGTATTTGTTCACAGTAGAAATAGCGTTGGGCAAATTTGCACCTGGTCAGAATCTGACAAGTGAGGTGGAATTTCTCCAGAAAGTCACCACATTTCATGGATGCAAACCTGGAAAAAGTGAATGGGATTTTTCTGGAAAGATGACAAAGGCAATGAAAATATTTACCGGACAATGGTCACAAAATAGTCTATGGAATCTATGGAGAAGAAGGTCTGATAAGAGAGAGCTTACCAGATGAAAGGAGTATGATGGAGTGAATAGATTTGAAATTTAAAATTTACAGTATTGATAGAAATCTATTAGGTTTTTTAGTTTACTTTTGTTTTGTTTGCAAACCAAGAAACTAACACTGACTCCCTTAAAACATTAAATAAAACCCTTCTGATCAAGCCCTGGAAAATGCAAGGCAGACACTCATGGAAAGTCCTAGATCGATAAGATGACTCATTGAAACCACCATTCATCCCTGTTTATCTTTGATGATTTATATTTTCCAAATTTCCAAAAGAAAGAATTTTTGGATGACTTTAAAGTCTATTTATATAGTTGTACTCGTTGACCATCCGTCTACATTCAGAAGACAGGGCTGATACACTAATTCTACAATGAGGGAAATAACCATTACCTACTAAAGCCCTACCAGTGTGAGCAGGAGAGCTGGAAAGTACAGGAAGTTGTGGTCAAAGAGTAGAATGTTAGAAAGTGTGATTTCAGAAACAGTGTCATTTCTGGTGACAACAAGGACTGATGAGGGGTGGTGCCTGAGGACCGCAGGAACAGTCCGAGTCAAGGAATCAAGGTCACTAATGACATATTGAAGAAAGAAAGAAGAAAGAGTGTTTTTGGTCTGAGGTATGGGAAGAAGTGAAGCAGCAATAATCAAAATAAAGATTATGGACTATATAGAAGCTGATTGGGGGGCATGAAAAGAATGGACCGGGAATCACATGGGTAAACATATTAAACAAGGAGCATTGCATTATATGGAGCAATGGGGACAAAGAAGGGAAAATGAGATGCACACCACTGGCTCAACCTTGCGTGGCTCCAGTGACCTACTGCTCCCTGTATCCCTTCAGGTCTCTGCACTATCCCTCGTAGATCTCCTACACCCTCTTATACCTTAGTTGCAAGTTCTTGGATATATGAACCCTTCTCAAATTATTCCAATTTAAGTCTATTATTGATTTTCCCTTAGGGCCCTAAAGGATGTGTTGGCTAATCCGAAACGTCTTGTCTCATTTTTTCCTATATATTATGATTAGTAATAACGATCAAATTTTGAGTAATCACTAATAACCCACATTATGTATATATAATAATAGATATGATATTAATTAATATTTTAACAATTCTGTGAGGTAAGTTGTGCTATCTCCATATTACAGGTGAGAAAACTAAGATTCAGAGATGTTACATAGTCAGTTGCAGAGCCAGTCAGTTCCAACATATTTAATTTTTCTTTCTTTTTCTTTATTTCTTTCTTTCTTTCTTCTTTCTTTCTTTCTTTCTTTCTTTCTTCTTTCTTTCTTCTTTTTTTCTTCTTTCTTCTTTCTTCTTTCTTTCTTTTTCTTTCTTTTTTTTCTTTGTTTCTTTATCTTTCTTCTTCTTTTTTTCTTTTTAAAGAGGGAAGGATGGGCAAGGGAAGGGCAGAGGGAGAGGAAGGGAGAGAATCTTCAGCAAACTCCACGTCTAGCAGGGAACTTAATGTGGAGCTCAGTCTCACAACCCTGAGATCATGACCTGAGCCAAAATCAAGTCTGACACCACTGATTGAGCCATGCAGGCATCTCCAGTATTTATGATCTTAAATACCAGGATCCCTCTTTGTGACTCCCACAAGAGGGATACTAAGATGGGTAAGCCTTTTCTCTCCACTTACAGCAGCATCTACACACACACACACACACACACACACACACACACACACCCATGACTTGTGATAAAGGCAATGGATCGTGAATTTCTTGGATAGACATAAATGTGATGGGAGTTTTAAAAAGTTTATGTTCACTGGGCACCCGGGTGGCTCTGTTGGTTGATTCCACTCAGGTCATGATCTCAGGGTCATGAGATCGAACCCCATGTCAGGCTCTGTTCTGGGTGTGGAGCCTACTTATGATTCTTTTTCTTCCTCTCTTTCTGACCCTTCTTCCCTCCTCAAAAAAAAAAAAAGTTTATGTTCACTACAGTCTGAGGAAGACAAAAGAAGAAATTGTAAAGACTCTAAAGAAAGGGTGTTATTGCCTTGATCTGCATACAGGATGATTTGCATTCTTTGTATATGTAAATTACAAAAATTTTCAAAACATTTAGTTATAGAGACTGTATATGACTGTTCTTCAAACAATAAACTGAATAGTTGGCATTGGAGAAATCCACTTGAAAATCTCCCTGAAGCCCATCAAAGTGGGTCATAACTAAACTGAGGAGTTAGTTGGATTGAAACAACATTTATTTGAGTAGGTGTATGTGGTGGGGAATTTAGGCCACTCTCTGCACCCAGACAGCCATCAAGTGAAAAACAGCTCAGTAAATTCAAAGCGTGAAGATCAAAGGTGTTGTAATCACATTCTCTTTCCATTTCACCTTACTTCCTGTGCATGCTTATTACGTTATGCTGTTTATTCAGCCCCTTTACCTATTCCCTCTGGTTCTGAGGTCAACAGAATGGCATTTCCCCTGTAGAGCTTTCCTACCTCACACCCTGTAATTGGTTGGTGGAATTAGAGAAGTCGTGGTTATGGGAACAGAAGAGTCTCCCTTCAGTAAAAATGGAGGATTGTCATGATGGGATTTACTCTCCCCCATGCAAACACTATGCAGACTCATAGGATTGTTGTTTCTTTCTTTTTCTTTCTTTCTTTCTTTCTTTCTTTCTTTCTTTCTTTCTTTCTTTCTTTTTCTTTCATTTTTTTAATTGAGATGTTTGCTATTAAATTAGGCTGCCTAACAACCATTAGACAGGGATATTTACAACTTGGAAGAATTCCAGACACAATCAATCCAGACACTTTTGTTTAAATAAATAAATAAATTCCTTAGACATCATTTACAATTCACAGGACAGTTGTTTTCACGTAGGGAAAGTTGTTATCTGCCAAAATTATATCAAAGATAGCACACAATATCTGACAGAACAGAAAATTAGAGAAGAAATGTTCTTTGAGTTTGGAATCTTCGTTTTATTTTTAAAAACGCAAGTATGTGTTTGTAAAATACTTCATCTATGATTTGGCATTTCTGTTGTCAATAATTTATAGAAAGTGAGAACAGCGGTTGGCTTATTTATTTCAGAGAAAGTTTTGAATCTTTTCTGAAACAACAGAACTTAAAAACTAAATGGAGAGTCTTACCATTCCCAAAGTTCATATCTTCGGAGCAGAAGCCCAGCCAATCATAAACTATTAAGATTACCCAGCCCAGGTAATCTTAATAGTAACTCTTGGGGCACCTGGGTGGCTCCATGGTTGAGTGTCTGCCTTCAGCCCAGGTCATGACCCCGGGGTCCTGGGATCAAGTCCCACATTGGGCTCCCCACAGGGAACCTGCTTCTCCCTCTGCCTGTGTCTTGGCCTCTCTGTGTGTCTCTCATGAATAATAATAATAAAAAAAAAGTGACTCTTAACCACTGATGACAAGGGAACTTTTCATTCAATGCCATCAAAAACAGTTGAAATTAAGGAAAAGGAAAATGAAGGAGGTGGGTCGGGTGGAGGGAAGCCACTGTTTTAATCTAATCCACGTTAAATCAGACATTGATTTAAAAAAATGTTTTAATATTCATATAAATTGGATAGTTCATATTGGCTTTTTTTTTGGGGGGGTTGTATGTTGGATTTTTAGAGATTTTTGTTACTTCTCCTAGTTGTTATGATGTTGCACGATGGAAATAGAAATTCTAAGGGTTTGTGATGTGTGTTTGCAAGCCTGTGTATGCTGCGCAGGTGAGAGAAGGAAGGAGAGAGGGAGAAGGGGAGAAAGGAAGGGCAGGTGTGGTGAGTCTTTCTTATTTCTCCACCATGGGGCCAAGAAGCATTGATGGTTGCCAGACCCAGAAGTTTCTCAGAATCCTCCTCAAAGTGATGGGCTACAAGTAACCATCAACTGATTGGAGCTTGTGTGCAAGGTGAAACCAATCCACTACTCGGCGTCAGACTGAACTTTGACATCTGAATCTGTGAGTCCAAAATGTGTGGTACATGGTCTGCATTTTTCTGTAGAGCAGAAAAATAATCAAAAAGTGACAGAAAAAAGGTCTCAAATTATAGCTCTTTATGAGTAATTTTGAATTAAACCTATCCTAAACCAACTGATTTCTCAAGTTCCACTATGCATCAACATGACCTGGGAAGATTTTTTAAACCGGCAATGCTCAGGCTCGATCCTCAGGGATTCTAATTCAGTTGTTATGGGGTGAGAACTAAATCTTACTTTTTTAAAAGCACCTCTAAAAAAAAATAAAAATAAAAATAAAATAATAAAAATAAAAGCACCTCTAATGGATCTACAGACAGCGTCGATAACCACTGAACTCTTGGAAACAAAACAGTAGCACCGAGCACCACTCCTCTCAGAAAAGCACAATCAACAGCAGCAGCAGCAGAGAGAGAGAGAAAGAGAGAGAGGGAGGGAGGCCAGTGTAATTTGCTGCAGTAAAGGTCCATGTAGGAGGCAAGAATTCTGTCGGGCTTTGAAGACTAAGCGGGATCTGAATAAATGTTGAGGAGAGAAGAGAAAAAATTTCAGATTGGGGAAGCAGGATAAGTAAAAAGCACAGAAGTACTAAACACTCTCATGAGGAGAGGAGATGCAGGTGGCTCTGTCATGTTGGGGTGTTGGGAAATTAGATGGCCCAAGTGTAGGGAGCTGTTGAAATTGGTCAGCTTTTGAGTGGTGGTTAAACTGTTCTACACACCCGCAACGCCAGCGCTACAAAAGTATTCAATCTCAATATTAGTGACTGAATAAATAATCACTTTCCTACTTTTAAAAACAAAATTATTCAAGTTTTTTGACCTACCCAGCAAAGTAGAGAAATGCATAGTCAAGTAGGAAGAGCTGGTAACTGTACAGTTTCTGCCCTTTCTTCTTGTTTAGAGTCCAGAAAGAGCTGCCTGAAAATGTTTTCTTAAAAAATCAATGTAAGAATTCCACAACCCAAGGAAAATAATTTAACTGAGCATTAATGTTAGAGGAAATGCATATCCTAAGGGTCACTTTTCTATCACAGTAGAACCCATTGGGACAGATAATGAAGTGGTTTTATACCTCATGTCATCATAAAATGCCCCAAATAGAGCTTTGTAGAAGTTGGGTACGATACCTGAGGTTTCAATTTTCATGGTTTTAGTTACCAGCAGCCAACTGTGATCTCGAAGCAGATGATCCTCTTTCTGATACATGGTCAGCAGGAGCCTAAATGCTAAGTCACGATACCTGTGCCATTCATCTCACTTCATATCATCACACACATTTTATATTTCATCATCACAAGAAGAAGCAGGGTGAGTACAGTACAATATGATATTTTGAGAGAGACCACATAATTTATATTAAGTATTTTGTTATAATTGTTCTAATTTAGTCATTATTATTGTTAATCTCTTACTGTGCATATTTATAAGTTAAACTTTATCACAGCTAGTTATACGTAGAGGAAAAAAAGATAGGATGTATATGGCTTGGTAGTATAGTTTTGGCATCTACGGGGGTCTTAGAACGTATCCCCCATAGATAAGGGGGGGTTACTGTATTCAGTGCATTTCTGAAATTAGGAAACACAAATTTATGGTCCTCCTGTTTTGTTTTTCTATTACTGCCCTTTTGTTTTCTTGCATTTGGGTTCTTACAGTCTTTCTCCTAATTAAGATCTTTTTGTTTTCTTCACGTTTTCCCAGCACAACACACCCACACAGCAAGCCTCTTAGTTCAGGATGCATTTCTAAAGTTATACATAAGAAAATGGGAGCCGTAAATAACTTGAGAACAAGTTCACTTAACATGAGGGAAAGTTTGATATAACTAGACCATGAAGAAAGAGCTTTGCATGCAATTTCTTTGCTATTTAACTTTGAGTCTTGTAAGCAGCTAAAAATAACCCAAACACACCTGTGCTATTAAGTGAATCTTTATTACTACGGACTTTAAGCTATACCATGTTTCCACTTACGTGTTGATAGCTAAGTAGTTGCTTTATTTATCTGGTGCCTTTGAACGGTTTCGAGTTAGTACGATTTTTCCATGATTAGCAAAAATATTAACACGAGTAACTTATGAAATGTGAAACTCTTCCTTTGGTTCTGTCAATGATAAGTGACTGTTTTTAGTCATGGCCTTTCTGCTTCACTGGTAAACAAAATGAAATTGCATTAGGTAATAAAAACTGAAAATAATAATAATAATACTTCGCCAAATAATCAACGCTATGCATAATCTTAGAGAAATGATTTGTTAAGCATTTTTCTCCCTTTTATCAATAAGCTGGCCATCAGATATTTTCCCACAGTCTATGAAAATTCCTAAAAATCTCTATGTCAGTGAGTGTCTTCATTTATGTATTTTCAAAAATCACATGCCTAGAAACCATAGGCAGAGAGGACATTAAAGGTCTTACATTAGGGATCCCTGGGTGGCGCAGTGGTTTAGCGCCTGCCTTTGGCCCAGGGCACGATCCTGGAGACCCGGGATCGAATCCCACGTCGGGCTCCCGGTGCTTGGAGCCTGCTTCTCCCTCTGCCTGTGTCTCTGCCTCTCTCTCTCTCTCTCTCTCTCTCTCTGTGTGTGTGTGACTATCATAAATAAATAAAAGTTAAAAAAAAAAAAATAAAGGTCTTACATTAGATGGGGAGCAGGACCAGGAGAGACTCCAGGAGCTAGTGTCAGCTTTGTCTCTCTCTTAAAGGAGGCACATTGGAAAGACGGGTTTGTTAGCATTGCCTGGTGAATAGAGTGCACTTATATCAGAGCCTCCTCAGGGTTACACTAAGCTGAAATTTTCTACTTCTCATCTAGACTTCCTTTAGATTTTGTTTTTAATTCATCCCATAATCTTACTGCCTTTTATAGCAAATTTTTATTTTATTATATATTGCCTTCTAGTCTTAAAATGAATAAAATCTTTTCTAGTAACATGTAGTATATGTATATTTGAATATCTTGTACACACAAAATCTTGTATCCCCTTGTGTACTTAAGAAAAGTTTTAGCATCATAGCCATATTGCAAAGAGGCTTAGAACATCCAGTCCAACAATCCATCTGATGGCAGAATCCTCTCCTACTACATTCATAGAGGCATTGTCTAGGTCGGCTTTGGACGTTCACAGTGGTGCTTCACCCTCATTAGACGTCTTTGGATAACTCTAACTGTATTTGACATTTCTCCCCTACCTCACACTGTACTTTCTGCTTATGGTTCTTTCTTTAGTCTTTGACAACATATAGATGTAATCTAATGTGTCTTCCACATGCTGGTGCACATACCAGTTCTATTTCTTGCAGTGATTCCTTAAATGACATAGTTTCCAAGTCAATCTCTCATCAAACAACTTTCTCAAGAGTATTATACTGAAGGGATTACATTTCTAATTATAGAAAAATGCATCTATTACTAGATGCAAGTATTAGAGGATGAGGTAAGTATGCAAGTAAGGTCAAGCATTAGCTGGACTGTTTTGTTTTATTTGGTCTTATCTCATTCCTGTTGACCTGTATCAAAGGGTATCATTGAATAAAATCATGTGGTTGCCAGCCAACTGGACAGACACTGTTCATTTTTCATCACTACTAGTTATGTTCACCACAACTACAGTTTATCCTTACCAGGTGAATTTCTAATGTGTTCAGATATCTAGCCTTAGGAACGGTGTCTTTATCTCAAGCCTAAGGTTAGATTCTAAATCCGTGTTAATTATGATTAATTAGTTTTCCTTGCCAGAATTGATTAAGAAATGGATGGACATGTGACCCAGGTATAGTCCATCAGATGTGTGGGAACAGGAAGATAGGTTTCTGAAATATATTTCCTACCAAGAAAAAGAGAACACAAAAAGGGACAGCTTCCCTTCTGCTGGACATTATCTGACCTGCCTGTGATACCTGGGAATAAGGCAACTTACTTGTAAGCATGAGGTGAAGTAGCCACAGGTCAGACAGACACACAGAAGATGACAAAGGAGGATTTTTTTGTTGTTTATTTTAAAATTTATCAGAGTAAATTTAAATGCAGTGAAAATAGAGATTAAAAAAAACTATGAATTTTGACCAATTCATGTAACAATCCCCATAGTCAAGATACAGAATAGTTGTATCACCCCTGAGAGTTCTCATGCATCTTTGTACTCAATCACCTTCCTCCACTTCTGGCCCTTGGTCACTAGTGATTTCTTCTCTGTCGTAACTTTATCTTTCCCAGAACGTCATATAAATGGAATAATGCAGCATATAGCCTTTGACTCTGGCTTTTTTCACTTAGCATAATGGATTTGAGATTCATCTATATTATTACATAAACAGTAGCTTATTTTTTTTTTTGAGTAGTACTCCATGGTATGCATGTGCCATGGGAAAACTGGTTCTTGATGAATTTCAGCCCGAGAATTAACCAGATGGAAAGTCATCCTATTCTGAGACTTATTGAGAGGTGGAATAATTTTTTTCCTTTTCAGCTATTTTGGTGTTTGTTGTCTCATTCCAACTAATATATCAGATTGATCCATCCTACTATTAATGACAGCAAACATCAGGTTGAAATGGTAGATGATGTATTTATTCCTGCAAGGCGTTTCACCCAAAGCATTCACTTAAACTCTATCTTGTTGGATTGGGTACACCATACTGGCTGTCAAGCTATATTTTTGCCTCAATTTTGCCATTTAGTATGTGTGCTGTTCTGTTTTATTTGTGTTGTTACAAATCGGGTGACAGCTAATCAAACACAATGATATAACAAAGATTATATATGTTGAAATCTGCTCATATTTACTTTTATTATATTTTTCCTTCCATATTTATGTAATTTATCTAACTTTCCCAATAGGGATCAACATGTTATTCCAATTGTTTCTAGATTTCCTCTAAATCTTTTTTCTATTTGAAATATTTGTCTTTAATAATGTGGAAAACTGATCTAATTAATTCTTATCCATACTGATACTCAATTATTTTAGCAAAATGTATTAATGATGGCACTTTTCTAGAAAAGAGTCATATTAATCTAGAAACATAATAGGTAACATCTATTCAGTAGGTATAAAATTGTTTACACTTTCCTAAATATTTTACTTATATCCTCTCATTTATTCTTCACAGCAATTATCTCAACTTTACAAATGAAATAACTAAACTTAAATCTTATGCCACCTACAGTAACATATCCTAAATTAAATTTTCTATACCTAAATTTGTAAAATGTCATAAAAAATAATATGCAGGAATGTGCTCCCTTTTTGAAGTGTATTTCTTTTGGCTTAGTTTCATTTTATTTCATTAATTTCTCCATACTGTTAAAAATAAATATGCCAGTCTTCTACATTAAAACTCAATGGCTGCATTCAATGTAAATGCATCCATATGGTTCCTAATCTCTGTTTTATATTTTGAAAATTGCTCTAGCTAAAAACAGTAGTAGCAACTACATAACCTATTGCCATACATACAGGGACCCCATAGAGCCTGGTACCATCCTTCAATAAGCCTGTATCCCTTATCACTCACCTGATATTCAGGTTATATGTTTTAGTAGATATGATAGTTGTATCCATGTGCCCAGTCATGCATTTTTCCTCATCTTAAAAAGGATTAATCAAGGAATCCAATCATATACTAAAAGTATACTGATAAAACAATTCTGCAAGTACTTTATAAAACTTCATTTCCAGCATGTTAAAACTACCATGATTTTCTAAATCATCTGTGAGTGTTCGAGAGAGAGAAAACATCAATGCCTTTCTTAGCAAGTCATAAAGCAGGTTGCCCTGGAGGGTTTGCTGGTATCCCTGCCCAATGGCCTTTTTTTTTCCCTCCTAACTTGCTTTTATAGTCAGTGAGTGTATCTAGTCATGTCTCCATTAATCATCTCCAGAGGAATCAGCCAACAAAGGTTATGATGTTCTGTTTTAGGATGTCAGTCCTGGTGTTTGCTTGAATACAAAAATCACCTAGACAATTAGCCATGGCAATTCCAAAGCTGATGCTTAGAGGCCTTCATTCAATTTAGGAAAGAACCCTGGGAAGCTACAAGAAAGGCTACAAAGTAAGAGAATGTCCCTGTTTGAGATAGGCTGAAACTAATGTATAAATGTGTTTAATGATTATTCATGGGAGGTTCTTACTTCAGGAAGCAATTGCTTCTGCCCCAAGCATCAGTGTCTTTACAGTAGCAATGACTGATGCCCCTGCTGCAGCTTTCTGGGCCAGAGCTGCAATAGACAAAGGCCCGTCAGTAGTAAAGACTATCAGCCTATCATTTTATTGTAGATTGTTTGACTTCTCTCCATCATCTTAAACAGGCACAACACTCAGGGAAAATAGTATCTAGCTTATAGGGTTGTGAAGAAGACTAAATAAGCTATTTCATGTTAAAGTGCAAAGAACAGGGTCTGGCATATTTTAGGCCCTCAATTAATGGTAACTGTCACCATCATTGTTATTGTATGCATGAATTACAGCTCCACTTGAGGACATCATTTGAAACTTTTTATACCTTTTAGGTACCAGCATTCATTCAAATACTTAGGTTCCACAAATACCAAAACAGTTGAATGTCAAAACCCTAAGTTAGTAACTTCATGAACTAACTAGGATTCACCAAGGAGAAGACTTAACCACGTAATGTGTTCCATACTTAAAGATGCATAAATGCTATTATTCTACTCTATGTTATTCAGCATGAATATACAGTTTCTACATTTGTTTCAGTTGTTTTCAAAAAAATGTTTGTTCTCATTTAGAAGATGCTAATTAAGAAAGGAAAGAAACTCTTGAAGGGTGTCTGGGTGGCTCAGTTGGTTAATCATCTGACTCTTGATTTTGGCTCAGGTCATGATCTCAGAGGGGTTAGATCAAGCTCCACATCAAGCTTCTAGCTCAGCATGGAGCCTGCTTGGAATTCTCTCTCTCCTGCTCCCAGCCCTCAAATAAATAAATAAATGAATATATCAATAAATAAAATTTAAAAAAAAATTTGAGACCCAGAGCTAAGAGTGATCTTTATTGTTGACATATTTTACTTGAAATCACTGTAGAAAGGTCATCTTTGCTACGTGATTTTTCAATTCCTTTCTATTTCTACTATTTTTTTACATCTCTTTGCCCTTGAACTAAGAAATTATAATCAGCTATTCATATATAATACCAATCATACAGTAGGTAATGAGTGTAGAGTACACATGAATACTCAATACTGTTGTGAGGTCTTTGCACATATTATCTCATGAGGATTTCACAAGTCTATTAGGTCTTATTATTATTATCCCCACATTAGAGATGAAGAAACCAAGGCAAAGAGATTTTGAGGGACTTGTTCCAGATCATATAGCTAGTAAGCCAAAGGGCTGGGACTGAACCCTATAAAACACGCCCCTAGCAATCCAGAAGAATCATAGTCAACCCCACTAGTCATAATCATCCATGTGGCTTGACTGGTCATCCAACAATAATCTTCCTGGTTATTTTATACAGAGTTCTGTTTTTCTTTGTCCTAATTCCTTTCTAAATATGCTATTTTCTTATTTAAAAATGACAACTATCATAGACTCAAAGCAAGAGGGTTGCTTTTGTCTGATTTCCTTCTTGCCCACAGGTGTAGTAAGCAAATCTTCCATGATCAGATGATCAGACAAAAAAAAAAAAAATGCTGTATCCTTAATCTCAAGATTTATGAGGCTGAACTATAAAGTAATTAAGTTAACTTTTTAACACAGCTCCAAGCTCCAAATGAGTTCTGTTCTGTTCAGTTTTATCACAGTGTAGTGGGGATGCAATTACCATTATAATGCCCTCACTATTCTTGGGGGATTTCCTGTTATGTCTGAAGCACATTTTTTTTTTTTTTGGTTCGTTTGTTTTTCTTCTTTTAATTCTCCTTAGTAGTGAATGGTCATGTACTAAAGGAAGGGGATTAATTTTTGGAAGGAGCCAAAATTCATTTAAACAGAAGTATGGCTGAAAGACTATTTCAGTATTATACAAAGAGAGAAAGGGAAGGAGAAAAAAAATGGTTGTTATAATGAATCCAGAATTAAATTTCGAAAAGTGGTCTCTAAGAATATTTTGAGTAGTATTGAGTTGTATACGTTGGAATATAAGTGTAACTTCCACATTTGACAGCTGTAAAGGCAACATTCCTTTTGTTAAAACTTTGAGGAGAAAAGTTTTTTAAGTTGTATTTTTTTAATTGGGCACTAAGTCAAAAATCTGAAAAAATTTTGGATCTCCACAGAGGATAGCAGGAGGGTAAAGAAAAGAAGTTTGTTGGAATGTGGAATTTCATATAAACTCACGCTTGTGTCCCTTTTTATTGTTTTCTTAAGCAGTCGATGCTCCATTTCTACATACTATTTCTCCTAAGACCAACTGCTCTGGAATTTTGGGCTCTAATCCAATTATAACTGTGAAAAGAGAATAGTTTTAATAACAATGGAATCTGGCTGTTATTATTCAAACTTTATATCATCCTGGAACCAAAACATGTTGTTTGTAAGATAAGATCTTCCATAAGCCTGTATTATCTATCACACTAGTCCTGGGCTCAAATGGCAAAAGTACCCACTTTTCTTTCCAGTGTATTTCTCACCTGTCGCAACTAGGTCACCTTCAGAAGTGTAGTCTTCACCATCCTCCTCTTCTCCTTGCCAAACAATTTTTAAAGTCTCAGGAAAGCTCTTTTCGGATTGTGTTGTTCATGGCAGAGTCAGCATTGCTAATTCTTCCTGAGTGTTCTCAAATTGTGGCTTATCTCCAAATCCAGAAATGCAAAACAATGTGATTTTTGTAGTTTCCTACATGATCCAATTTAAGGTATTTGGGGTACTCACATTTTATATCATTAAGAGGTCTTTCAAAGTTTTTTTTTTTTTTTTGAAATGGTCCCTAAAAATTACTTGCATGGTCAGGAATAGATGAATTATGTGGTCAATTAAAGGTATTATGAACATATGGTTATGTAACCTCTAAACCCAAAGATCTATCATAAATAAATAACACAGAATACAAATCCTGTGAGAACAAATTACATGCCTCCAGGTTCCCTTAGGAAACAGCTGTACTGAATCAGGTGGATTGATGAAAGCCAACTACGTTTGGCCTTGAGAGTTGGCCTTAATTAGCAGCCATGACTCTCACTAAAATTTATGAGGATAAACTTTCCTTGTACATAAATGTACCTTCTTTTCTCTTATCTCTCGTCATGCTCACTGGCATCCACAAAGCACTTTACTATGTCCAGACCTGCTTGTAGGATCTTGATAGCATCTTATTCCTAAGGCGTCTTAGGGTCGTATGATATTTTCTCTAGATATATCGAATCACACGTTTCCATGAAACTAACAGATTATTAAATGAGAAGTTTTCTCGCTAGCTCGGGGTAATGTGAGTCAAACCCGACATTAGGAAATTCTTACGTATGTTTTCACAGACATTTATAGCAGATGCCAGTTGCTAAAGGCTAAGTAGTTTTATTTAGCAAAAATACTAAACAGGGTAAGGTCTTCCAGATAGTCACCACTATCCGAAATTTGATATGCTCCGAGGCTTTGTGAGGTTTATATGGAAACAATATCTTTGCAGACAGCTTCAGGAGACGCGCAAGGCGCCCATGAACCACAGTAGGTGTCTATTCCCCGTCAATGATCCCTACCCAGAAATTGACAGACGGTGCTCAGAAGATTGGCTGGATCACTCGATAACCTAGATGGAAGCGAGAGCAACTTTAACAAGAACAAGTGAACATTGCTCAGTTATTAAAGAATACCAGGAATAACATTGACTTGGTCAGATAATTTAATATTTAGTCATTATTAAATTAATTTTTGTAAGGAAGTTAGAGATTTTCTGATTTGAGAGGACTGAAGAAACAGAACAACTCAAAGTATACCAAATAAGTCAACATCTAATTAGTCAATGACAACTTATTTAATACTCTGATCTCATTTACTTATGCATTTAGGGCCACTTTTGAAAATCCTATTTAAGTGAATAAATGAATGAATGGGTATTTGATAAAGCCAGTACTTCATTAGTAGCCTCCACAATATTTTTACATAAAGAACCCTGAGAAAGACCTAAATTGTCTTACTCTGAGGAGTAAAACTTCACCTGTGGATGTTTGATTAGGAGATCAATATTTTGCCATTTATTAATACTATTGGGCATAAGCACATATCTTATTCTGACTAGCTCTGAACAAAGCTGTTAATTTTGATAAAATTATGTTACAATAAAACTATAGAAAATTTTGAAAATATAATTAAATGAAAAATTACTCAGGAGTACCAAGGCATAACCACTCTTCATATTTTAATATATAGTCACTCAGGCATTTTGCTATGCATATTAGATATGTACATAAGTACATATGCACTATAACATATAAATTTATAAAAACAATAGGTAATTAAACCTACAATACAAAATATGGTATAATGAAGCTTTTTGAGATGAAAAAAAATCATAATTCCACAACACTACAACTCTGGCCATTTTTCATTTTACCTTCTTGTCTGCATTCATAGTTCTCCTTAATTGTAATGATAAAATTCAGACTCTAATATCTACTTTGATAAGAAAATTAGAACTGCATTTCTATCGTTTTAAGGCAATTCCTTTAACACACATCCACCTCAGATTCTTCCGTGAAATGAAAAACCATGACATTTACATCAGAGGTGTTTTAGGCTTTTGGGGTGACAACTCAGGAGACATAAAAAAAGCAATAACATCAAAAATTCCAAGCATCTTATTTCCATATGGGAAGCAGCTGTTCTTTTTCATGCTGGTGAAGGGAGATTTGCATGCTCTCTGCTCTCTCTGGCCTACTGGGGCCCTGATCACTAAAATCTCACTGCTGCTCAGTTGCATCTTTGAGGGCTGGTGGTGATACAGATAACAGTCGTCGGAATTTATTCTGCGACAAGCACTGTGCGGCGAATTTTACAGTCATTACCTCATTTAATTCTCCAGCCACCATTTAAAGACGAAGGAACTCAGACTTAGGAAGGTCACATATCTTGCCCAAGGTCATACAAATTAGAAGCGGCAGAGCCAGGATTTTCATCTGCATGTTGCCAGAGCCCTTGATCACAGCAGTGTTACCCTGTGCGGCTCTGAGTAGCTACATTCCACCGTTGCCTAGGAGATTAGTAAGTGGAAGTCTTTTGCTGGAGCCTTCCATACCCTATCAGTTGTCTTCACATCTTTAAGTAAATACTCTGGCTTTCAGAAGATAGCCGAGCCTTGGAAAATCTATCCTTCTGGTCCTGGGAAAGCTCCCGATACACTCTTCCTTTTCTAGCAGTTTTTTTTTTTTCTCATTTCTTGGCTCAGTACCTTGAATTAATTCCCTACGCAGAGTCAATCATTAGCTATTTCTACTTTATTCCTCTCACCCAGACCTGGAAGCTTTCTGCCTCCCCCTAAAATCAACTGGCACATACTTCTCTCATCTACAGTTTCTTAGCCATTTGAGACAGTTGAGGGATCTCCTCATCTTTCCAAGGCAATTCATTTCCCAGAAGCCTTCCATCTAGTTCCCCAGTTGCTCAGATCAAAATATTTGGCGTCAACTCTGAATCCTCTTTAAATCATGAACATTCTATGGGTTCTAATTTCAAAATAATTTCAAGGTACAAACACTTCTTACCTTTTTTCATTGCCATGACCCTGTTCCAAGTCTCTCCTCCCTTCTACATGAGTCCTCTCCTCCCACCCTCATCTCCCTGTTTTATTATGCACACAGAGGCCAGGGGGATCCTGAAACTCCCGTTAAATTGGGCCTCTCTTCCCCTCAAAGCTCTCCAGTGGCTTCCATCTCAGACCAAAAGGCATCTGCCTTGCTCTGGTCCCCACTGTCCTCTGCCCTACCAGTATCCCTCAGTTCTGTTGTCTAGCCAGACTGGTCGTCTGCACTTTCTCAAATAAGCCCAGTGTCTTTATACTTCAAGAGCTTCACATTTGTTTTGCTCTTTGCCTCAGACATTTTTCTGACCAGTAGACACATGACATGATTCTCCACCTCACTTCGTGTCTTTGCTTATGAGTAACTTTTTTTAGAAAAGCCATTCCTGAGCACCTTATATAAATTAGCAGCTGCCAACCTCAATGTGCCTGATTTTGCCTTTTTTAATTTTATTTTTCACCTTCATAGCAGATATCTAAACCTGACCTATATTTATTTCTTTAATTGCATATTGCATCACTATTACAGTATAATCTCCATGAGACAAATGAGTCTGTTGCTATATTGTCTGCCCAGAATAGTGCCCAGTGGCTAAGCACAGCAAATATTTGTTGAACACATGGATGGAATTCACCTTACTTTTGAGAAAACATCATTTTACGATGCTTCTAGTTCCTTATAAGTACAACGCTCAATAATGCAAGTCACTTTAAAATCATACTTAAAATTTATCATTTATTTTAATAATCCATGTTATATATTGACACTTGAGCCTAGAATTAAATTTGTCATAAAATAATGAAATTTGCATAATTAAATGGGTGTCTAAACAGGAAGACAAATTAATTTTTTAATGATGTATATTTATAAATAGCACTTGCTTTTGTCCACTCCAGATACCTTATTGTCAACATTGCATACTCTGGCTATGTGCCATCTTATAACATAGAGAATGTTCAGAAGTGCAGTAATGCTATCTTGGCCACTCTTTGCCCCTCAGTTATTCCTATTTCTGAGATTTCTCAACCACTTTACCCATAGCTTTTCATTTGAAGACGATGCTAGTTTTTAAAGCTGTGATCGCAAGGGAAGAAACTCACTTTCCCCAGAGTGGACCAAAACCTATTCATTGTTTCATGTAATATTTTCTATTTCCTCCTAAGAAACAGTAAATAAATCCGCCAGGAAGAACAATAACAGAAAATTAAATCTCAACCCAAAGAATTTGGGCTATTCTTACAATCTGAAAACTTATCAAAATTAAACATTCACTATCCAAGCGGGCCTTTAATGCTATTCTGAATAATATACAATTTCATTTAGTGGATGAACCTAAGATCGAACGGGTCTTTACCCAAAAAATCCACATGAAAGATGACTTAGCCAATTTCTGATTAATATGCAAAGAAAGGAGGAGACGTGAGCTAATTTAAGGGAGAAAAAAAAAAGTGTGTGTGTGTGTGTGTATGTGTGTGTGTGTGTGTGTGTGTGTGTTTGTCTTTGGTGTTTTATTATGACCAGGGCTGAACCCATCTATTTACAGTTTTCAGGGAAAGAAAGTATTTTTTTTTCTGACCACAGCTGAAGAGAGACCCTGACAGAGCTTTCCTGCTCCCCATCTCCCATGTCATCAGTGTTTTCTGGGAGAGGAATCTGAGGTGGTTTTCCAGCTAAGTGCTCACAGCTGTTTCCACAGCATCAGTCAGATGGAGTTTCTGCTCATGTTGACTTTGGCTTCAGTCTTCCCCTGGAGCCCAGCAGCATAAGAGCATTTGCTCTGAGGCCTGGGGCTCTGGACAAACATTCCAGTTTCTGAGTTCTTAACATTCACATTTGATGAATTCTTCTCTTAATTTCTCCTGGACAAAAGTCAAAGACACTGGAGAGTCCCCTCCGCCCTGTGACAACTACGGTATTTTCCCCGCACAGAACCCTTTCCTAGTTCATATGTAGCTGGAAACCTGGAAAAGAGCGTGTACAAACTATGCCGGTCCATAAAAATATGTGTTCTTTTAAATATGTTTCAACACATTTTGACGGTTTTTTGAAACTCCAGACTCCTTTGAAGACTTTAAAAGAGAAAAATAGGCTTTAGAGCAAACCCTGAAACATTTGTGTCAAAGGCTCTATGAGAAAATATGAAATGTAGTTACGGAGTTAATTAAAGGGGTCAGCTGTCATAATTGCACTGAGGTAGAATAGCGCTTCTTAATGTTGTTTTGATAACCTTTCAAAAATAGTAAGTCTAATGCTAACTTTTGGTTAAAATTGTTCTTATGTGGATCCTCACACTAATCATAAGAGGCAAAACCAATGACTGATCCTCCAACATCGGAAGGATTGCACACACAAAAACTTATAACAAAATGGCATTAGGAAATGGTCCAATTTTTTATTAACTGGCCGGCATCAGATGTGTCCAGACACGAAATAGATGAAACCTGCCTGCATCTGGGACTGCAGTAGAGGAATATGGCTGTGGCTTCCATAGAGAGATTCTTCTGTTATATAATTTTATTAGTCCCTCATCATCTTAGTGAGAGGTTTAAAAACTCTTTGTTGTTTAGTCTCTGAGCCTAACAGATACACTATCTTCTCTGACTTCTCTGGCTCTAATATTTTGGTGATATTGATTGTGGCTAAAGAAAACCCCTTAATCTCTTTCATATGTATCTTGTAAATCAAACTCCTATAACTCTTTATTGATATTTTTTGTATAAATATTGGCTAGGATTTCTGATTTCAGCAATGACAGAGTAGTTTGTATCAAACCAACCCACTGGCCAAGGATATGTATAAATATTGGGTAAAACAACAAGAAAAAATGGCACCATAAATGTCTCAGGGAGCTGCAGTCATTAGCCATCAAACAAGACAGCCATGACTTGAGAGACCAACATCACTATGAGAAGGAAAATATATTGAGACGCATGGGGGCCATTCTCAAGCACTTCTTTCTCTCCAAGAAAGTAACAATCTGGAGCTTTTAGCAGTCCCACAAAGTTGTGGAATTAAAAAATACAGTGAAGAGCTACCAAAGCAGGAAGATCCTGCAGACAAGGGAACCGCAGAGAAGGGATCCTCATAATTGGTATGTCTTTTTCTCTTCAAGACATTTGCCTAAACCCAAGTTTCAAAGGGAAGAGAAGGAAAGACACCCACTAGAAAATGACTATTGAGACCAGAAAGCCAAGCAGAGTTCTTGATATTTTATATGACTGTGGGGAAATGTTGTTTGGTTGTGCCAGAGAGAAGTTTTGGTAAACACTAAAGGTTTTCAGTTAAAAACCCTGAAAGATTATGTTGTAGGAGAAAAACACAAACTAGAAATAAGTCAATCTTCACAGAGCTTGCAACCCAGCAACAAGTCATTTAAATCTTTGATTGATTCACGTGATCTATACCCTAGTTGTTGCTTTCAGAAAAAAAAAAAACCATATAATTTCAGAATTATGTTTCTGAAGGAACATACTTCAAAACCAGAGCCTGTACACTTTTTTAAACAAAATATCTGAAATTCAGTATGCATATACACTGAATATATATATAATATATAAATATATATTGAAAGTATATATATATTTGCCTTTTAAAGAAATTAAGAGGAAGACACAGTCTTTAATATTTACTGAGTTAACCGAGTCTTTCCTGTTTCATTTCCATTCTACTGTTCAGCCCACCTGTTGGGTGTTTTTGTTTTGTTTTTTTGATACTGTATTTTTTTGGTTCTAAAATTTTCATTTTTAAAAAATTTTCCAGTTCTTTCCTGAGCCTTTCTATGTTTTCATCATTTCCAGCATGATCATAATTAGTCATTGAAGCATTTTGATAATGGCTGCTTTAAAATCTTGCTAGTTAATTCTAACATCGCCATCATCTTGGTGTTGGCATCTATTGATTATCTTTTGTAATTCATTCCTTCTTGGTATGACAAGTAATTTTCAACTAAAGCCTGGATGTTTTGTGGCTCTGGAAGTTATTGAAACCTTGTTACTGACAGGTGGGGCTAGAACTCCCGGTTCCCCCCCCTGACCTCTGTTGCCATCTAAAAAGAAGGGTTTCTTCATGCTTGATGGGCAGGAATGAGACTTCCAGCTCCTCATGTGACCTTCACTGACACTATGGAGGTGGGTTGCCTTTCTATCACGGGGTGGTGAAAGTCTGGACTCTCACTAATCCTCTTGTACACCACCCCTGTATATCCCCCCTAAGAGAAATGTGAGCCCATTATTGCTGGCTGCCCCACCTGGCCTCTACTAATATCTGTGGGTGAGGAGATTGCTCTTTACCGTCAACAGATAAAAATTCTGGTTCCCTACTTGGCCTTTTCTGATACTATACAAAGAGATGGGGAAAGGATAAGGTAATTCTTTATAGCCTGGAAATAATAAAAGTCTGTCTTCTGCTCTTCGCCTTTTCTGATGTGGTTAATAGTGGTTGCTATGGCGTTTGTCTGGATAAGAGAGGTTATTGGATAAAAGTTCTCTGTCTTGTTAGGTTGCTCCTTTTCTTGTCCTTTATGTAGAGAAAGCAGGCTTTTGTTGGGAATTTTTTGTCCACTTCCCTTGTTGTTTCTGGGTTTCCAGATTCCTCAGCTTCATGTCTGGGTTATATTAGGCTGGAAACATACCCAAGGAACTCACCACAGTGGCATTCCTTGGACTCTGAGGTTCCAAGCCAGTCTGCCTTCTTCTCGCCATCTTTCAAGGATTGATTAATTGATTGACCATGTCCAGCATTTTCAGTAGTACTTAGTGAAAACAATAAGGGGAACTGTGTCTCCTTCATTCTCCGGGAAGCGAGTTCCCTCTTTATTTTCTTTTATGTGAAAATGCCCTTACGCAATCTTCATTCTTGAAGCATATTTTTGATGGAATAGTACAATATTCTGGGTTGTCAAGATTTTTTTCTCTTCTGTAATTTAAAGATATTTCACAGGCTTCTGAATTCAGAGACTTTCATAAGGCTTTAGACATCATATGGATTTTTCCTTTTCTCTTTTTTTTTGTTTAAATTCAATTTGCCAACATATAATACATCATTGGTTTCAGATATAGTTTTCAATAATTCATCAGTTGCACATAACACCCAGTGCTCATTACATCACGAGCCCTCCTTTAATGCCCATCACCCAGTTACCAACCCCCACCACCCACCTCCCCCTCCAGCAGCCCTCAGTTTGTTTCCCAGAGTTAAGAGTCTCTCATGGTTTGTCTTCTTCTCTGATTTTTCCCCATTCAGTTTCCCTTCCTTCCCTTATGGTCCCTTGCACTATTTCTTATACTGTATGTTAATATGTGATTTTTCTCCCTATGGCTATTTAAATGTAATGTTTACCATTGGTTTCCAGAGTCTTACTGTGTGACATGCTCAGCTGTGGTTTTATTTTTATTTATCTTGTTTGGGATTTTCTGAGCCTCCTGAATCTCTCAATCTATGAGTTTGCAATTTTGGAAATAGTTGGCCATTTTTCTCTGAATTATCTTTACTGCTTTTTCTGTCATCTCTTTTTCTGAAATTCTAATTAGACTATGCTAGACCACTTACAATTGTCCCACACATCCCTGAAACTGTATTTTTTCAATTACCTTTTCTCATTCAGATAGGTAATTTCTATTATCTATCTTCAAGGAATTAATTTTTTTCCTGTAATTTCTCTGCTGCTATGAAGCTGACCCGGTTAATTTGCTATTTTACATATCATACATTCAGTTCTAAAATTTTCATTTTTTTAAATTTATATTTCTATATTGAGGTTTCCTGTATTTTCCTTCATAATAAACATATTTGCCTTTAGGTCTACTAGAGTAGAGTTATAATAGTTTCTTTAAAATCCTTTTTGCTCATTTCAATCTGTCATCTCAAGATTAATCTTTGGTACTTAATCTTTTTTTCATGAAACTTTGTTACATTTTCCTGTTTCAATTTGTAGAGAAATTATGAATGCTATGTTGTGGAGCCTCTGAATTTTGTTTTATTCCTCTGAAGAAGGCTATTTTTCTCTTAAAAAAAATCAAGCTATTAACTTGATTAAAACAAACTTCAACCTCTGTCTTCTGGCAACACCTTAAATCGCAATACAGTTCTTTTATTTTCTTATATCGGCTGTTTGTGACTTTCATGCATGTGCGCCTGAGAGGTAAACCAAATATTTGAGAGATTCTTTTACAGATTTTGAAGTGCTGTCTCTCCTTTCCAAAAATCCTTCCTTCTTTCCTTTTGGTTTTTTTTGTCTTGAATTCTGTTCTCTGTATTTTTCAGGCCAGGGAAACTGTAGATGTCTTCTTTGGAGTTGTAATTGCCCTTTGTAGAGCTAACTTTGCCCTCCCCTGAAGCTAAAAGTCATAGAAATGGGTATTTCATTAATTCATAACTACTTTCAAGTATTTACTCTGCTCCAGAATCTCAGTTTCACTTACTGTCCACTGTTTCCATAGTTGGTTTTTGGATTTCCGACTGCATTTATACTTGTCGTTTACAGGATGATTGGACTCAATAGAATCTTCAGCAGGCCAGAAGGAGAACTTTGTTAGTTAAATCAGAATATTTGTCTATCAGTAGTAATGGTACCATTAAGAAAATCTTACTGTACTGTTTAATAAATAAAAGAAATAGCTATCATCTACCTACCTATCATCTATCTATCTATCTATCTATCTATCTATCTATCTATCATCCATCTACCTTATGGATTCTCTCTTAATCTCAATCTACTGACTCTATCATCTCTTCTTCCCAAGGTTGCATCTGGAGGGGTCCTTAAGATAATATTTTGAAAAGTTCTATATAAAATAATTTTTAGTTATCTCTAATTTTTTTTTCTAAATAAAATTTCTACATAGGAAGACATAATTAAAATTAAAAAGTAAGCCACAAACTGGAAGAAAATATTTGCAAACAAAAATAACAGTATATAAAAAACAGTTCATGAAGTCTTCCAAATCAATAACAAAAAAGATGGCTGAAAAATGGGATATTAAGATGCAATTCAGAGATGTGGAAACCTACAGAACAATAAATATATGGATAAGAAATATTTAAATTATCTGGTAAGTAAAGAAATGGAGGCTAAAATAAGTTGTCACTTCCCATGGATCACATTGAGCAAAACATAAAAAGCCTGGCAATACTGGATTTTGGTGAGAATGTGCACCCACAGAAATTTTCACACATTAATGGTCGGGGGGGGCGGCAGGAAATGGCACAGCTACATTGGAAAAAATTGGGAAAAATTAGTAAAAAGAAGATGAGCTTAAGTTATGAATAATAACCCCACTTCTAGATATATACCCTAAAGAAAGCTGTGACCATAAGGAAACCTTCACAAGGATTTTATTGCAATGTGATTTTTTTAAAACAAAACTTTGGAAAGAATATAACTATTTATTAATAGGGTGTTAAAGACTGAATTGCACCTCCCCAAAATTTTATGTTGAAGTCCTAACTCCAAGTACCTCAGAATGTGACTATATTTGGAGATAAATCTTTAAAGAGGTAATTAAGTAAAAAATGATGTCATTGGGAGTGGGCCCTAATTCAGTATGACTAGTCATTATAAGAAGCAGACATGAACAGTTACATGAACATGTGACACACAGAGCAGATGGCAATCTACAGGCCAAGGAGAGAGATCTCAAAAGAAACCAACCCCGCTAAAACCTTGATTTCTGATTTTAAGCCTCGAGAACTGTAGGAAATAAATATCTGTTGTTTAAACCATCCAGTTTTGGTACTTTGTTATAGGTGTCCTAACTAACACATAGGATAAGTGAAACAATAATGTGGTATATTTATTTATTACTATATAACCTTCATAATTAATGTATTAAAGCTAAATGCATCTACATGCGTTAACCATTTTGAAGGTGATAAACAAGTTGCAAAATGATACATATATGGAATGATTAAAAAAACTATTAAACACAGAAAACTCAACTTCATGGTTTATGTATACATACCCATGTAGTTAAAGAAAAAAGACACTAATAGAAAAATTATGCTGCAACTTCAGAGTTCTTATTTCTGGAGAGGGAAGAATTGAAATGGAAATAATGAATACAGGGATCTTCAAGTATACTTGTGAGGCAGAGAGGGAAAAAGTGAGCTGTCGTAAATATGCAAAATATTAATATGTCCTGTAGGTGGTAAACACATGAAATTTTTTAAACAAAATTCTCTAAACTTACATTCAAATATGTAACAGAATAAAAAAGGCGGAGTGGAGCATTATTATCATATATTGACTCATTTTATAGGATTCAACTGTTAATTATTCAACTCTTTCCTTGGCAATTTTCATTCTAAAATCATTTCTTGGGGTTTCTTTTACAATGGGACTTATATGATTAAAAGTGATGCTTATCATTGTTTATCATGTTAAAATCAAAGATAGTTATAAGCACCCATCAAATACCTGCAACTATTTCTAAAATGCTAGAATTAGAGATGCCTAAAAACACCAACTAACAAATAATATATATTTAAGTGACAGAAAGTTTAAGTAAAAAATTCTTCCCTCATCTCCATTTTCTGAACAATGGTGGTTTGCAGATGAATGGGATTGTATTAATCTTATTTTCTCCTGCTGTTCCAGTAATATCTATTTCCTTTTAAAGTCTTTATATATCCATTTTCAAAAAAGCAGAAAAATCATTCTTAATTTAATTATATTACTGTCAACCTATCAAACAGCCAGGTCAGAAAACTCAGTCAGTAATGTGGAAGGAGAAAGAGAAATTGAGACAAATACTATCTTTTGGATTAGGTATTATAATCAACTTGACAAACAATGTTAGAGGAAAAACGCATTAAAATTAAAAATAAAATCAAATATGTCCAAGTCTTTCTCAACATTAGAGAGGATTATTTTAAAAGATATTTTCTGATAGGGTCAGACTAGATCATCTTACAGAAAAAGACTCAGACGGTAATTTTTACACTGCACAGCTGTGGAGACATAAGAGAATATTTTTATTCTCTAGGAAAACCCAGTCTATTAGAAGCTTTGAAATCTGATTTTTAGGGTGAATCACAAATGGAAGCAGAAGGAAACCCAAAAGATAATTTAATTTAACCACGTGGCTGCGCTGATGAGGAAACTGAGGCACCCTCAAGTTAAGAGTCTTGATCAAAGTAATAATGAAGGGACTATGAAGGCAGGGCCAGGAGCAGAATTCATTTGTAATCTATAATTCAATTTTTAAAAAGCCCATCCATGTAATAGATCTCTCCATTAAATACTCAGCTTTTCTTTGCCTTAAAAACACTTTGGGAATTCTCAATTGGGATTTCTACGCAAATTCTGAATGCAACCTAAGCCTAATGCCGACCCTTGATTCTGTGTAGGAGATCACTGGCATTTTTCAGGGCAGGTGCCTTTGAAGGTGCTCAGATTTCAGGCCACCACCAAATGGCTTGGACAAGCAGAAGCACTGAAAACTACCCCGTTGCTTTTAGAGACGGGTCCACATTTGTGTCCTCTCTGTCCTAAAAAAAAAAAATCACTAGACCCATCTGATGTCAGAAGAATGCAGTTAAGTATGGTGAAAAATAAACATCTTTACTATTTCTATCTCCCGTTCTCATTCCTTCTTCTCCATTCTTAAATAATATTCAGAACTGCCAGTTTGCTGCTTTGATAATCAAAGGAGTCACACAAATAGGTTTCTATATCAGTCGAGAAACATTTTTCAAATGCCTACCATATTCCAGCCAGTATGCTAAATATATTTGAAAGTATCATGAGCGCAGGAGAATCTGGATGGCCCAGGTCTTTTCCTAGGCTGTTTTGACTCAAAATCCATTGTTGGTGAATCTTGTCAGATGTACACAATCATCATCTTTCATCCTCCATAATTTGTCATACTTGAAGACAGAGATCCAACACAGTTAGCGTTATTGCAAATTTTTGGAAATAAGCCTGGCTCATATTGACAACGGAGACTTTGTTCAATCTTTATCCAGAGTCTTTCTTGGGATATTATCCAGAACCCTGACACATTTCAGGCCATTTCTGCCATCATCAACATCACTGGAACAACCCCTGCTGGCCTTTGAGGATATCTCCTCAGCTCCAAACTGAGATCAAAGTAAAATAAGTTAGGTCACAGAAGAGAGAAACCAACGTGGGCTGGAGGGTAAGAAGGGAACACAGTTACATGCACATATGACTAGCACAGGGAGTAAGGGAATGTGTGCTTGGTTGGTTGGTTTTTGTCAAATATGTTGTTTATAAAAAAAAGTAATTTTTTTCATTTTAGTTGAAAGAATCCTTTAAGCAACTGTTATGAAATTTGACCTATATGTATTCAAAAATTATCATGTTAGCACAAGCAATGATACCTATTATGCCCCTGCTTTAAACAAGATGGTGTATGAGAATTTGTGGCGTTGGATAAGGAGAGGACTGCTATCTACAGTGAGTTAAATCAAGAAAAGGAAGAACTCAGAGACAACCATTACCATCTGTGTATTCATTCAGCAAATATTTAGGACCCATAGGTGAAAGTATTAAAAAATAAATGAAACATAAACTATATCTTTTAAAATTTTGCATCCAAAATATTACTAATAAGAACTATTAAGCTGCTTAATGCATATTCTGTTTAATAAATATTAAATGGGAAGAATAAATATGTTAGAAAACCATTTTGTTTCCATGTGGATCTGAGACTTAATTAATGGAACATCAAAATAGTTTTGAGAAATACTCTACTAAGTACTCTGATCTCAAGTGGGTATAGCAATTAATTTATAAGATTAAGTACAGTATAATATAGGATTCTGAAAAGGTAAAAATTATCCCAGAAACACTGTGGATTTAGAATTTGAATCAGGAATAATTCTTCAAAAATTAGCGATGGATATACATTATGATATATGTGTAGAAATATATATATAAATATATATTATTATTATATATATATATATATATTCCTTCTCCAAAGCTTATAGGATAAGAACTGGCTTTATAATGGATTTACTGAAGGAACAGATGACACGCAGTTCAAGACCTTGACCTTTCAGAATTGGGTGTCAATTTGTTCACTCTAATTCTTTTTGTGCTGCGAGTAGGTCAGAATGGAAGTATGCTGAGCAAGGCTCTGTGGAGTCAGAATGGAGTGAGCAAGGAAGAATCTCCTTGTTAAAGGTTCACTATTTGAAATTAAAATATTCTTTTGGGGCCACCCAGGTGGCTCAGTGGTTGAGTGTCTGCCTCCGGCTCAGGTTGTCCTCCTGGGGTCCTGGTATGGGATCCCACATTGGGTTCCCTGCAGGGAGCCTGCTTCTCCTTCTGCCTGTGTCTCTGCCTCTTTCTCTGTGTCTCTCATGAGTAAATAAATAAAATATTTTTTAAAAATAAAATAAAATATTCTTTTGAAGGGCTAAGCCTAAGCATTTACTTTTGACAATAATCTCTCTTAATCGGATGACATGATGCCTTCTTTCCAGATAAACCAGAAACTTAAAGGAATTAATCGATCGAGGAACAGGTAGAGTGATGAGGAAGGAGGGTGGACAGTGCAGTATGTAAAGGAGCAGGAGGGGATGAATACTTGCTCTGCCACTTGCTATATTAGTGACCACAGACAAGTTACTGTCCCAGTCCAAGCCTCAGTTTCCCATAAGCAATATGATGATTATAATAGTACAAATGTTGTAGTAGTTGTGAGAACCAAAGGAGAGAATAAGTAAAACAATTAGCACAGTGCTGGAAGAAAGGACAGGCCCTGTGTGAGGGGAAATTGTAAGGTTTGAGGAGTCGCAGGTGAGAAGGGAGGCCACAGAGAACAGAATGACTGTGCTTTAGCAATCTAAGAGGAATTTAGCTTTCTTCTCCTGAAACGGAGAGGTAGAGTGATATCAACGTAGGAGGGGGGGAAAAAAGAAGCAGAAGACTGAGAGAGAATGTGCCCAATGCAAAAATAAACATATTGGCAAATAAAGGAAGTAAATGACTGTGGACAGAAAAGTGTTCTGAGAAAAATATAGTGTCCTAGAAAGATGTGAAGGTGGACACTTTATCCTGGATGCCTAGGGAAGTTTTGCAAGATGAACTTCGTAATTCAAATACACAAGGGAAGAGTGTTGCAAGCAGAGAGGAAAGTGTGTATGAAATGAGGCTAAAAGTTGAAGCAGGAAAAAGTCAGTAATCCTAGAATCCAAAAAATGAAAATAATAATAGATGAGGTCTGTTAGAGGTAGGCTAGAGTCAGATCATTTAGAGCTTTTAGGGTCTCAGTAAACACAGTAAAACTTTCAATTTTATTTTTTAAGACTAGGAGCAGATCACTAGAATCTTTTTTTAAAATTTTATTTATTTATTCATGAGAGACAGAGAGAGAGAGAGGCAGAGACACAGGCAGAGGGAGAAGCAGGCTCCATGCAGGGAGCCCGATGTGAGACTCAATCCTGGGACTCCTGGGATCACACCCTGGGCTGAAGGCAGGCGCTCAACCACTGAGCCACCCAGGCATCCCAAGTAGAATCTTTAGTAAAATATATTTATATGGAAATAAAGTAAAAAGATTTTTTTACTTTTTTATATAATGTATATTCTAAGGTAAACATACTGGCAGCTCTGTGGCATTTTGTCTTAAAAGCAAGACTAGAACAAGATCATTTAAATGGCTTCAGGAGCCTATGCAACAGTTCATAGTTGTTTGATCGAGGGTGGAGATGTGGAAATGATCAGAGATTGTCCATCAGATTCAGAATAGGTGGTAAAGGTGGACCTGACCCTACCCGAAAATGAGGAAAAATGAGAAATCAGCCATAACTCCTAAGTTTTGGGCTTAAGAAACAGGATAAGTAAGGATGACATTAACTGATGGAGTATTTGGAAATAAGCAATGTGAAGAGAAATGGATTAATGCAGGCAAAATGGTACAGAATTAGGGTTTTAGTTATCATTCTAATTTAATAGACATTAAATTTGAGATGCTCATTTGTCACCCAAGAGGAGATATTATTGAGAAATGGGATTAAAAGATTGGAGTTCAGGGGAGAGATTCAATCTGGAAATATAAATCTGGGAGTTATTAATATATATTCAGTTTGATGTCATGAGAATTTATCAGATTCCCCAGGAAGAGAGTGTAGATAGAGAGGAGACACTCAGAGTGAGCTTGGAGTACCAGCATATTTGGAGTTCTGGAAGGGTAGAAGCCAAGAGATTAGACTGAAAAGTCAAAATGTGGTATCTTGGAAACCACATGAAAAAGCCAAGTTTCAAGTCAAGCTTCAAGGAGAAAATATTTGTCTGTCAAATGATCTAAAAGGGGCAGTTACAATGAAGACAGAAAATTGAGTATTGGATTTACAGTGATGGAGTTGTTGACCTCAACTTGAGTAAGCTCAGTGGTGCATGATTATGATAGCCCGAATGTGGTTGATTAAGGGAAAAATGGGTGATAAAGCATGTAGACATGAATTTTAATAGCTTTGCTTATTTAAACAAAAATATAAGCAGTTCTTCCAAACATAAAGTGAATTGCATCCACATGCAATACTCTGTCTTCAGCAAATATGGCTCGTAAGCCACCTTTTATAAGACACCTGCCAAATCCTTATGATTAATTTTCAAAATTGATTCCATGGCTTCCTTAATAGCACACATTCTCTTAATGGTGCTGAAGCTTAGTGGTGACAGGGCAGAAAATATTCCTGTTCTCATATTTTTCAGAATTTTAATTGAATGAGAGTAAGAAATAATAATGTGTGTCTTTTTTCATGGTGAATAGAGCTTGAAATAGCAAAAAAAGTATTCAAATAATTCCAGAGGACTACTTCAATACATTTTTTTCTTACAACATATATAAACATGCAATATGAATTTTTGATCAAAGGTTCTCAAGCTCCTCCATGGCCCAGTCAGATACTTTTGGCCAGTTATGTAAAGCAAAAGGACTCAAAATGCCCTACTTTTAATTCTTGTTAACATCGGAAGCCATCGCAGACACAGCTGTTAGTTAATGGTTCCACTTGAACTGTTCCCAGATGCGCTACCTGCACCCAGGCCAAGACAATGTGATCTCCACCTCAAAAATAGCAAAAGTATTCTTTTAGACATGGGATTGTCTCTTGTGAATGAGTTTGAATCTTCTATCAATTTCTCCCAGTTTCCTCCACATCTAGTTTTAAATGACTAGCATCCGTTGCAACCGGTCTCATCATCTAGCCTCAAAACACAGTGGTATAAAAATGCATTTATTGAAAACAGCGTGTGGCAGTATACAACATAATTCAGAATCTACAGTGGCAGGCACCTTACGCCTTCGGAATCCAACAGCATTCTTCTATAGTTTTGGGCAGAGATTGTTGGCATTGTTGGCAAAAGTTTCCCAAACAAGGTGAATAATCACAAGTAATAAAAACCTAAAATAGAGGTAGTTGTGGAACTTCTTCATTTTTTTTTCTTTTCCTTATTTTATTTTATAAGCAGTATTTGCTCAATGTTAAGACATTTTTTATAAAGTAGAGAAAAAGAGAATAAAATTATGTCTTTTATTATCATCCTAACAGTTGAAAATATATTTATCCACCTCTGTCTCGAGAGACAGATGGAGACAGAGAAAAAAACTATAATGTATGTATATCAAGAAGACATAGGGGAGATTTGGGGCAGTTGGCCTGGAAATGCATTCATCTTAGGGAAAGCATCGTACATCTTCTGGGAAAATTCCTTAACTTGCTACTTGTCTGTGAAAGATGAGAAGAGCCTGAATTCAGTCTAGATTGGTAGCATGTAGTAAACATAATTGGTTAAATGGCTATATATAAGAAAGAAACAAATTTTGGCATTGTTTCTGTCCACTAGAAATGGACAGAATGGACTAGAAACAGGAAATGGAAAAATCTAACTGACTTTACAATCAAGAGGTCCCTGGTTAAAACTATTTCAATATAATTGGTTTCCTTTGCAATCCTATACACTCTCACTACGCATTAAAAAATCCTCTTCTGAGAAAGGGGTCACAAACTTCACCAGACCGTTAAAGATATTTAAAAAGCATTTTTTTAGACACCCTGCCTTAAGAAATGATGATTCGGAATAACAGCACTGTAGAATAATACCCAAAGGAGAAAATAATAGGAAAAAAGTTCCCTATGGAAGGGAATGGCCAGTAAAAGTCTAGGGGTCATGGAGCTGTCATATTTGAAGCAGTTTGTTCCCTCAACCGTAATTACCCTCCATTACTCCCAGATCTTTGATTAAAAGCCCATTACACATAAAAGCTTAATGTTAATGCTCTTTAGAGAAGGAAGGGATGGTAGTACTAAAATGGCAGCAAATGAGGCAAAGTCTGAGCGATCCAACAGAGGCATGGGGTGAAGGGGCAGTAGAGAAAGATAGGGACACAATCATG
Organism: Vulpes lagopus; assembly: GCF_018345385.1. Classification (NCBI taxonomy): domain Eukaryota; kingdom Metazoa; phylum Chordata; class Mammalia; order Carnivora; family Canidae; genus Vulpes; species Vulpes lagopus. Next base: position 3,711,950 of record NC_054824.1, read on the forward strand.
TGATAACCGTCTGTATCCAAAATGTGCTAGGGGAAGGGGATCCTTGAGGAAACAAACCAGACTTTGTCTATCGACCAATCTTTCTATTATCCACCTACATAAAAGAGATCATATAACATCTTCTAACTTACTTTTCTCCCTTAAACACATATCAGGAAACTGCTTATTTTTAACAACTGTTTCTATGCCATAATCAATCTTACTTGGCAAAATGTGTGACTATAATTTTTCTTACCCCATAACTTATTTTTATGCATTTCGACTATTTCTTTTCTTTTACTTTTCCTAATTGATAAATGCCTTGAGTATTTCTTGAATGAATACATTTAATACCACAATAAAAAATTTTTAGATTAATTTTCCCACATTTGTTCAATTACTTCCTTGTGAAGGTGGAATGCTTGGTCAACCAGTACGGGTACTTCTTAACTGCAGCACTTATGAAAGATAAAAACCCATTTATCAATTTGTTTTGGGTTTCAAGGTATGGTTGACAATTGAATTGAGCAGATTACTTAATCTGGATATAATATCACATTCAGAACGTCTGAGGTAACTTGGTAAACATACCAGCAGGACTTACTCCTAAACATTTCATCTGGGCTATGTATTTAAAGTAAAATGTCGATTATGAAAAGGGGCCTAAAGTAGATTTATTTTTGTTCATAGTTTTAGATATGAGATACAGCTCCAATGCTTAAGTTGAACAGAAGTTAAAAGGTGAATTGATCTGCATTAAGAGGTTAGCAAATCTTGTTTCCATGTAGATAAGCTGCTGTAGACCTGACCAACTGTCATCCTAAGAGTTCCTTTCACTGAACCTTTCAGTTTACTCTTTCCTAGAGCCTGTATTTTGCCTGGATGTGATAGTAACCGTTTCAGAAACAGTACATATCAAGTAAACTTTCTGAGTGCTTGTGTGTCTGAAAATGTTTTTATCTGGCCTTTGTGCTCGATCATAGTTTAGCTAGATATGTAATTGGAGATTCAAACTAACTTTCTCTTTGACCTTTAAGACATTATATTACTACATTCTACCATTATAGCACGACCAGTGAGAAGGCCAATGGTCTTCTGATACTGCTTTCTTTGGAGATGATCTATTTTTTTTTTCCCAAGTAGAAAGTTCAAGAATTTTCTCCTTATATTTTATGGACCTTTGTAAGAGTACACCTAGGTGGGGGATCTGTCTTCATTTATCCTGTTGATGCTTAGTAGAATGAATCGAATGACTATATATTTCTCCAGTTTTGCTAACTATTCACCTATTTCTTTTTTTATTTCGATGTACTATTCTCTTCCATTATCTCTTTTTTCCCCCTGAATCTATTTGTTGAATATTGCATCTCCTGTATTGATCCTTGATGTCTTTTAAAACTTTAACCATTTTTCTCTCTTTAGCTCTTTGTCTGAACTACCTTCTCAATTTTTTTTCCAGGCCTTTGAAAGTTTTATGTCAGTCATCACTTTTTTTTAATTTGAAAAAACTCCTGAACTCACGAAATTTAAAGATTTTTAATTATTGTTGCATGAATGAAATATCATCTCACATATTTCTATGAATATTACACATTAAATTTTTTTTCTCAATTGCCTCTCCACTACACACTCACTGAATGCCATTTAGAACTTTATGTGTAACTCCAGTAAAGTAGGTCAGCAAACTGTCCTTCTTCCTGAGACATTTGAAGAGGAGAATTTCTGATTTGGAGTGCTAGCATCCACAATGGAAATCCATCCATCCTAAAGAGCATGTTTCCAGTTGGATCATCTCAAAATGACATACTTGTTACATCAAAGCCATTACCATATTCCAGTGATCCTGAGTCCAAGCTTGGTATTTTCTCCTGAATACTGTTGGCTGAGTGACCCAGTAGATATGAATATGACCAATTAGTTTTATACTGTAAAATTTTAAATATTTCACATAAGGCACTGGTCCTTTATAGTTACCATAATCTTTGGTATGTAATATAAATCATATAAAATTATATCATTTTTTGAGGTATGAGTCATTTATAATAATACATTTCTTCACATTTATAGAAGTTTTCATGTGTGCAAATAGTTTATATAAGACATTTTAGTTGAGTAAGCTCAACTGTGCCAAGAATGCTGGGTTTTCCTTGAAATGTCAAGGCTTTGAAATCTAAGGAAAATATTCTACAGCTTCATGGCAGCTGTTTTCAGAGAGAATTATAGTGACTAGTTTATGGTTGCTGTAGTATCCTAGTTAATACCATAGCAAAGAGGCTTAAGTCCTGTCAGGAACAAAAAGTCACTGTATATATAAGGCCTCAGAGGGTGTTTCTGCTCTATGGTTAAGGCCAAGTCAGGACTTTCAGCAATGGAAACTCAGATCTCCTGCTTTCTCAAACAGCTCTCTAAAAGGGAAGGAACATAGATTCTGACCTAGTCACAGGAGCATTTAAATTAAATGTCAAGTAAGAGAGGGACCAAGGGGATGCCTGTCACCTGGAATCCTTGGAAAATTCTACAGTTTCAAGGCCTTCCTGTATAGCGAAAGGATTTTAGAAGGGAATCTGAAAGAACTGATTTTTGGTTTAAACAACATGAAAAAGGACCAAAAACAATATACTTTCTTTGCAACAATTGATTTTTCAGGACAGGCAACTGGAGAGAACTTTTACCCCTTACTTCAGCCACATTGCTCGTTCTCCATGAGGACATAGGTGTTTTCTTGAAGAATCAAATGCCTGATTATTAAGAGATAGAAGTGCCATAACGCCCCTGGGAAATTTACCCAAAGGGAACTCGTCAAACCTATGTAAAGACCATCAATTCTTGTCACCAAGTAGCGAGCAGATAGGCCAACAACAATAGTGATTTAGGATGTCATGGCGGTCTGTTGACTCTGGAGGTAACTAAAGTTTTAGCCCCACTTTATTTAGCTGTTCATTTCTTGGGAAGATTTTATGTTGTCAGAACAGAGAATGCACGATAGTAGAGTAGTACTCTGGATGGTAAACTTATGTGGAATGCCTCTGTGGATTTTATTTTAAGAAATGCAAAATTAAGAGCAAGAACACAGACGTTTTTAGAAGAATTGTGCACAAGAGAAAACAGACTACAACATGGAACACATATTTTAAATGACTCACTAGCTTGCAAAAAGGTCACAAAAACATTCAATGCATGTGTGGTTGTTCAGGCAGGAAATTCAAGACCCGAAAGAGTTCATCTGTATGGGACAATACCAGCACGCCTATATTGACCACCCTGCAAGTAGGAATGTGCTCTAACTGCCAGCTGTGGATATGCTCTAATACCTGTGCAGGTGCCACCTGTGCTTAGATTAGCATCATCTAAAGGGCAATGATTCGCCTGATACATTAAATTTATTCCAGCAAGAATATAGACACACCCATGGGTAAAATGACAGATGGCTTGGGTAAAAATGAAGTAATTCCTAAACTTAGGGAGAAGTTAGGTGACAGCAATTTCAGAAACTTCCAATTAGAGGTAATACATGCATTCTTCTGTGTTTTCTGTAATGCCTTGGGTTGTGTTGTTGCCGAGTAAAATTCAATGATACTTTGCCCAGAGTAACTCCGTCCTTTAGTTCAAGGAAATTTTAATTTGAATGAAACTTCCAACATAGTACACAGTCTCTCAAGAAATCAAATTCCATTTGCTTGATAAAATAAAAACATGTCACTCAAATGGAGAGAAAAGTAATATCCCTGTACTGAGTGGCAAAGTCTTATCATTATTAAAAGCTTAATGACATCTAGAGGGGCAATTATCATTGAATTTACCAAAAGATATTTATCATAGAAACACTTAATTCTGCATTTATGTATGTACTTAACTCTGCTTTATGTGATTGAAAAGTATATTAATATCAGCCAGTTGGAACACAATTTAAAGTGGACACGTAGATCACTTAATAAATGTACACTAACTTATTAAAGAGTTCCTAATGCCACTTCTGAGCAATGCAAAAGGATATTCTATTGTAGAATTCTGGTCAGAATTTGAAAGGCAGAGGTTACTGATGTTTGTTTGTTTGTTTATTCATTCATTTAAGGTGGAGTTCATACCTTACATAGAAAAACAGAAAGTAAATTCAAACTTAAGGAATTATTTTATTTTATTTTTTTTAATTTAATTTAATTTAATTTAATTTAATTTTTATTTTATTTTATTTTATTTTATTTTATTTTATTTTATTTTATTTTATTAAGGAATGATTTTAAAAAAACATTCAAAGGACAACCTCTGGTATTTCCCTAACTCAAAAATGTCAATTGGCAAGTACTTTTTTGGATTACAAATTTAAGTGAAAAAGTGCGAATCTGGAAGACATAGCCTGACTCACACCCTGTCCTCAACCACCCCTGAGCAGCCATAGGACTTCTGTGACTCTTTAGAGGTCCTTGCTACACTTCTCCATAAACCTCAACTTCTCAATGGAAACACAGGAAGTGACAGTCTGGTCACTGCATACTACATATTTTTCTTATCTTTCATCCCATTCTACCCATTTTTGGGGAGTGGGAGGCTCTCATTCTGTACTGAGCGATCTCTCTCTTTCTCTCTCTCTCTCTGTTAACACTCTTTAAATCTTGTTTGGATGATCAAATGTAAATGCTAGACTGCTAAAAAGCTTAATTTCTAAAGCGAACAAAACTTTGGGTGGAGGAATAAACGATGTTAATCTACCCATTGAAAACAATGGGAACCGTGAAAGACGTTTTGGTAACAAACAGAGTTTATCTTGTCCAGCACCTGAATGCCTAAAGGAAAACACGGAACCTTTCCAATTATTACCTTCCTCTGACAGGTGTACTCACACCGTCACACTCCACAGCAGCTTGCTGCTACGGCCGTAACAAAATACCACAGACTAGATGCCTTAAACAACAGAAACTTATTTTCATCATTCTAAAAGCTAGAAGTCTAAGATCAAGGTGTCAACAGGTTTGATTTCTTCTGAGACCTCTGGTCTTGTAGATAACCGCGTCCTCTCTGTGTCCTCACTTGATTGTCCCTGTAAGTGTTGGGTGTTGTCTGTGTCCCAATTTCCTCTTCTTATAAGGACATCAGTCATATTGGATTGGGACCCACCCTAACAACTCCATTTGAGTTTAATTACCTTTTAAAAGGCTCTGTCTCTGAATACAGTCACACTCTGAAGTACTGGGGGTTAAGACTTCAACATCGGAATCTGGGGTGGTAGGGATACAACTCAACCAAAAACCCTCTCCAATAACATTCTCTTATTTATTATTTATGATGAGAGTTTCTTCATTGTTATGTCATGGCGAACATTGTTGCTGCTATATTGTTTAAAATAAAGCACAAATTATGATGATAGAATACATTTTGGGTTTGATTAATGGGCATTTTGTTTAATAACTATTAGAAATAGTGTGCCTACATTATTATTTAATTCCAATCCTCAATGAACACCTTTTCTTTTAAGATTTTTTTTTTTTTAATTTGTTCATAAGAACACACAGAGAGAGACACAGGCAGAGGGAGAAGCAGGGTCCATGCAGGGAGCCCGATGGGGGACTCGATCCCAGGACCCCAGGATGACAACCCAAGCCGAAGGCAGACGCTCAAACCACTGAGCTACCCAGGCATCCTTTCTCAGTAATAAAATAAAAGCAAAATCTTAAGATGTTACTTCTTGTATTAAACATTTAATATTTTCAAACTACCTTTTTAATTCTGTAGACTACCTTCCAAAACTTTTGTTATTTAGGAGTTCTTACATAAAATATTTGTTTTCAATATAAATAAAATAGAATATCATAAGAAAGCATGAAAAGGGGATAAAGGAAATAGTAGTTTTCCCACTCTGATAGTGGGAGAAAGAGGAAAAGAGATGAAGAACATAGCCAGAAATAACAAAGGAAATGCAGTTGGTGGGGATGTCCGATTCACCTGAGGCTTGTTACATGTGCTTCAGGACCACATGTCCATAGCCCTATGCAACATAAATGGCACCACTAACTCAGAAGGTGACCGATGATTTTGACCCTTCAGCATAATGACATTGAGGTTTTTAAAAAATCAATGAGTGGTGATTTTCTGTTGTGTAGCCATTTTAAAAACTATAGTCTCATATTGTCTTGTGCACAGACATAAGGCAGATATTCATAAATTAAAATTGTGTCTAATCTGAGCCATAAGTATATTTTTCTCTTTTTTTCTGAGAAAAAAAAATGAAAATACATTGTCTTTGATAGTGCATGTTTTCCAGGAGGTAACTAAAAATATGAATCCCTGTTTCACTAGAAGTATCATTCAACAAATATAGTATGGGGAGGGTAAAAGGTATTTCTAGGGGTTTATTAGACTTGTGTTGAAGTTTTTGTTTTTTTTAGGTTGTATGCTAATGTCAGCGTCTATAAGTACATATGGTTTTTACCAATATTATTGCTAACTATTTTTTTTAGTATGGATTACTTTTTTAGCTAATAGTTTTACAATCAAAAGACAAAACAAACATTAAAGCACATACGTGTACTATACTTTAACATATAAGTCTATCCATTACCTTGTTACTGGAACATAACCCGAAACTAACAATTTGACCACTCTTAGCAAAAAAAATAAAAATAAATGAGTAGTACAGTGTATTTCATGTTTATGCATTTTCAAAAACAGAGTAAACTTCATCTGTGCATGGGTGGGTATTTTGTATCAGTAGTAGTATTTGCAGTGAAACACAAAATTGCAACACTCTATCTCTTTCTATTCATAAAATTTTACAAATTTACTCTTAAAAATTAATCCTATTTTTTTATGTACATAAGCTAAGGTAGCCTTGTTGAGATTGATAAAAGTAAGAAAGTGCAGGAATATGTACATCGGCATTTATTCTGAGAATGTGTATGTATGTGATGTGCAGGCATGTAAGGCATGTAATTTAACCCACAAAATAATATATGGAACTTTGAAATTAATTGTGCAGGTGTTTTGATTACCAATAGCTCCAATAGAGCTTTCATTTAGAATTTTATTTACATGTTATGCCACCAAAGGAAATTACTGCTTTG